>NC_069504.1:704883565-705111065 GCF_027579735.1 Bombina bombina
AATTTGTTACATTGCATTAAAGCCTAGGGGAAACACTCAAAACCATTTCTTTTAGACACATAATTACTAGGAAATGCAAACAATCCAAAGATTTATTGGTAACTGGGATACAAAAACATACAGGAACTAGAACAAGTGTTACAAAGAGAATTGAAACATTAAATTGAAATTATAAGCACCACTACAACCTTTTTTTTTTTTACTTAACTCTAATTTTTTTCCAAATCCCTCATGCTAAAGTATTCACATTCCTCACTTTCTCACACACCTGCTCCATAACAAGTTTGTAGTTACACTAGTTAGGTTTGAGGCTCAATTCAAAGAAGGGCAGGAGCAGGAGAGGCGGCACCAGCAGGCAGTAGAGTTAGTGAAGTAGATAGGCCTGACACATAGTACATAAACCTAAAAATACATCGCCAAGGGAGGGCAACCCGTGCTTAGAGCCCATTGGACACAACAGCTAGCAGTTCCCTGAGGATTTAGAATTGACAGATAATGACCGCCACAGAGCAGTTAAGGCAGGAGCAGGAGTGAAAAGCATTTCCAAAATGTATTGGTGTCAAAGCTAAGGGCAGTGTAGCATTGCTTTGGAATGTTACATTTGAAATAAGCCATTTGCTCCATGAGCTGCAGAGACATTTTTGAGCGCTGAGGGTTCAGTATATTACCAGTTAACACTCACTAACTTTGCACAGTAGTTGGCGGACAAGAGAGGAGCTCCTGAGCTACTGTATACAGGGCGGTCCACATAGTAGTCTTGTCATCCCAATAGCTCAGAGGGTCTGCTTTAGGGGGTAAAGCAGGTTCACAAAGAAAATACTTTACCATGTTTGAGGCACTTGTACTACTCCCCTTTCTTGAAGAGGCTTTATTTGGTCTACTGCCTCTAACCAAAACACAGCTGCTCTACCAATCTGTGCTGCGCTGCTGCTGCGGCAGCTGCTGGTAGGAGATGAAAAAATAATACCTTTCTCTTGCTGCTGCACTTCTCCCTCACAAAGCATGCCCTCCTTTTCTTGGACCAGATCCTGTGAATTAGTTTGCCCCTCCAAGTTGGCAGTTTATCAGTTCTGTGTGCCATTTTCACTTAATTATGGGATCAAACAAGGTGGCCAGCATCATTTAAGGGATTGTCCCGCATGCAACCTTTCAGGTGCTCCTTCTGCCTTCTGAAAAGGGCTGCTACCTCACTACTTAGTTCCCAAACAGGAACCACTTCAAAATTTTCCAGGAAGGCATCTATCTTGTTCAATAGGTGAGTGAGGAAGAGTATGACCTTACCCACACTGTTTCTCAGTCACAACCCTAAAAGGCTTTAGGACTGCCACTAACTGACCAATCATGGTCCACTCATCTTTGCCTAATAATCTACCGATTACAATGTATTGAACAGAAGCCATAGCATGGATAGCCCTCTGTTGCTCCAATATACATTCCAGCATATTCAAAGTCGAGATCAACCTAGTAGTTATGTCTTCCTTGATGGTGCTGAGGAAGCCCTGTCTTCTCCTGTTCCTGCCTAAGGAGCTGAGTGGCTTTAACATTGTTGTGGAAGTGACCTGCAATCCATCTGCACCTCTCAAGTAAAGTTGATAACCTAGAGTTGCCTTCAGAGATAGCAGCCTTTACACCAGATGGAGAATGTAAGTCGAACAACGCACACCAATAAAGTCACACTCATGGAGAGCCTTTGACACATTGGGTGCTCTGTTGGTAACAACGATTTCCACCTTAGTGCCTACTTGCTCTCCTACCCACTATGCCACTATCCTCCTAAGAGCCTGCAATATATTTTCAGCGGTATGCTGCTCATCCAAGACCTTGGCATGGAGGTGGAATGATCAGTAGGCCCGGTTACTATGATTACAGCTAAATCAGCTGAAACATGTTAGATTGTGATTTTGTTGACCCTGTCATGATGCTTCATGCTGCTTTATTTATTTTGAATGCTATTCAATAAAGTGGATTGTATGTTTAAGTTCTCATGCACAGACTTTCTTCTTATTGCTAAGGTGGTGGAATATGGGGACTCCATGATACATAGTGCACCTGAATAACATCACTTCCCAGGAACTGGTGAGGTAGTGTGAGGAGCGACAGCTTGGAACACATTGTGTTTGCTGAGTAGTAGTATTTGTCACAATATAGAAATAAATTATGGCTATCTAGATTATCCAATGGATGGGGTCAATGGTGTAAGGAATGACACCCTCCCATAGTAAGAAATTTGTACATTAAAGTCTTATAGTTTCCCGTGGAGCACAGACAGAGCTCAGGAGTATTGGGCTGGGAGTGGATAAATTCCATGTTGACCTCTAAGAAAGTGCACATTTTTGGTGAGTGACATTCTCCTCCATTATTTTTGGTAACTAAGTATAGTTTTCATTAATCTGTGCTATCCTACCCACTGCACCACTATCCTTCAAAGAGCAGGCAATATACAGTACTGTGCAAAAGTCTTAGGCCACCATTAGATTTGTTGTTTTAGCAATGGGATAACGACCATGTATAATTATTTCTCAGTCTCTTTATTAGAATACAATCAGAAAATTCAGAATATTTCTATGCAGTAGTAAAAACTGAAAAAAAATCTGAAAAAACTGCTTCTATAGGCTAAAGTGGCAAGTATTTAGTGCGACCTCCCCTTACACTTGATAAATAGCAGGAAACTGGCTCATAGTAAACCTAAATGGAATGGAACCCTAATTAATATAATTGCTAACAGCTGAATTTGTCCTACTATTTCATGTCAAAATGACTGCTGTGAAAAAGGTCTATTACACCAGGTTTGTGCAAGACATGCTTGCACATTTCAAACACATATGGTATAAGTTTAATTAATTGGAAGCTTGCTAATAAGACCAACATTTAATTACATCATTCCTTTCAAAATGCCAAAGATCACAGAATTTTACACAAATTCATTTTGCATCAGCAAGGCCACTCTCAAAGGGAAATCAGCAAACAAACTGGATACTCAAGATGTGGTTTTCAAGCTGTTATAAAGAAAATTGAAGAATCAGGAGAGGTCAAGGACAAAAAAGGACTGGAAGGCCTTGATGAGAAGTTTCTCAGAGTTTCTTCTTTGAGAGACCGGAAGAAGTCCAGCAAGGACCTGGCTCAGCATTTGGCAGCTTCATCGGGATGCCAAGTTGACCCTTTTACAGTCCAAAGATGCTTGATCAGGAATGATCTTTGTGGAAGGGTAGCAGCCAAGAAACCACTTTGCTTAAAGGGGAACAGGGTGAAAAGGTTAAGATATGCTAAATCTCACAAGATTGGAATAAAGATCAGTAGAAAAGAGTATTATGGAGTGACAAATCCAAGTTTGAAAATGTTGGGTCCTATGATAGACAATATGTGAGAAGAAGAGTTGGAAAGAAATGGAAGAATGAGTGCTTGCGGCCTTCATTAAAACATGGTGAAGGGTCTGTCCCGGTTTGTGGCTGCATTTCTGCCAGTGGTGTTGGTGATATTGTCTGAATTGATGGTATTATGAATGATGAAAAGTACAGACAGGGTTTAATTCACCATGCCTCTCTGGAAAGTGCCTGATTGGGAATGGTTTTATTTTTCAGCATGATAACTATCCCAAGCACACTACTAATGCAGTGAAATCATATTTGGAGATAAAAACAGCTGATAAAACACTTACAGTCATGGACTGGCTTCCACAGAGTCCAGACCTGAATATCATAGAGGCACTATGAGATCACCTGGACAGAGAAAGAAATAAAAGACAACCTAAATCTAAAGAAGAACTCTGGGAAGTGCTGAAAGAAGCCTTATATAACATACCAGAAAATTACTTTAGGACAGTCTCCCCAAGAGAGCTCAACATGTGCTTAGTGCCAAGGGAGGTCACACTAAATACTGACTTTTGCCAAAAAATAAATATAAATGGTCATTAAAACTTTGCTAAAACAACAAATCTAAAGGTGGCCTAATACTTTGGCACAGTACTGTATTTTCAGCCGTGTGCTGCTCATCCAACACCTTGGCATGGAGTAGGAATGATTGGTAGGCCCACTGATCTACAGACTCACTCCTGTCCTGACTGGAGCTGCTTGCTGTTGCACTACCATTAGCAGTACCACTACCCTCATCACACACCCTGGGTTGCCATCAGTGTGTTGTCAGGGAGAGAAAGGCATAACGGCTGCTAGGAGCACTCCATAAGTTGGTGGTAAAGTGTACTGACTGTCCAGAAGCCTTTGCCACCTCCTCCTTTAACACAGCAACGCAGGATCAGTATAGTGAGGGGACTACACTCCTGCTGAAAGTACTGTAGCAATGGAGGTGGTAGTGGGAAGCAGCTACATCCATCAACTGCTTGAAAGGCTCCCCATCAAGCATGGAGAAGGACGCGCCACCAACAGTTACTAACTGACCTGTCAGACACGTTAATTTTCTAGACTGCTGCCTGGACATCCACCTAGAGTGTGGATGTCCTCCAAAATTCTCTAGGGTGGGTTGAACACATTGTTGTGATGGTGAAGATGGTACCTAACTGTGTTGACTGCCATTAATATTCTGTTCCCTTTCCTGACTACTGCTGGTAGTGCTGCTCCTAGTAAGTGGTGTTTCTGACAGTGAGATTGTTGCGCTCTTGCTGCTGCTGGTTCTGGCCTGCCTTCTTCCCTCAATAACACAGTATTGTGGTATGTATAGAGATGTTGGTTCATCCCGAAGCTGGTGAGATGACCCAACACTCTCCCCTAGCTTCTTTGCTACAGAATATGCTACATGAAAAAGTTGTTGCCTCTGCCTGCCCTTCTACCACTGTTAATGTCTCCTTGCCGAAACGTTGAGATGTGGCAAACCTCATTCTCTCTTCCCTCCCTGCAATGCTATTTCCTTCCCTAGTGGTGGTGGTGGTGGTAGTGGTGGTGGTGGAAGTGCCAGTGATTCTAGAACTGACAGACATTGCACTACTAGTGGAACTGGCAACATGGTAGGTGGATGTGGCTGTTGTAGGAACTTGCTGCTCCACAGAGGATGATGGTGGCAATGGAGAAGAAGAGGATACAGAGAAGACTGCTGGTCTAAAATTAGGAGGAATTTGTGCCTGGACTGTTGTGGAATCTCTTTGACCTCCACCATCTGCTCAGGCTCATACTCAAGTTCCTCCTGGTCTAGAGTAAAGGCTATAGCAGACATTCTGGATTTGCAGTAAGAGCCTTATCACCCAAAACAGAGACTGGGGAAGAAACCTGTTCAATACTTTCCTCCTCTTTCTGACTGCTTGGCACAATGAGTTCATCTACATCCCCTGCATTATCCGCCCTGATGCTGCAGCAGTTGCTCAGAGAAAGCCTTTTAGATTGTAATAAACCCACCCAGGCTGCTGCTACAAAACATCAAGGAATCAGGAGAGTGGAGGAACTGGCAGTGGTAGAACTGATGGTGGCAATGGGGTGAAAATGTATGGAGACTGGGGACTGTGTAAAGAGCTACAATGTACACGGAGGTTACTTGGTAACTTCGGATCCTCTCCAATCCTACTACTTGTCTTTGAGCCAAACAATGTCAATTCAGCACCTTCACCTTCAGTTCCCCTCCCTATCTGCTTTTGTTTTATGGGTGTACGTGCACAACCCTTACTGCTACTCATACTGCTGCTGATACTAGTCATGCTAGTGGTGGGCCCTGTATATCTCCTACTCCTGGTGGACATGGAGTAGGAAATCTGCACATGGTGGACATGGGAATTAATATACTCTTTAACTCTGTGATTAACTTGTATCTAAGCCTTGACAGACTGCCCCCTTATTTCAGTTGTTTTTACAGACTTGCATTTTAGCCAATCAGTGCAGTCTCATAAGTAACTCCACAGGCGTAATCACAATGTTATCCAAATAGCACACATGAACTAACGTCCTCTAGCTTTGAAAAACTGTTAAATGCATTCAGTTAAGAAGCGGCCTTCAAGTGCTTATAAATTAGCATGTGAGCCTATCTAGGTTTAGCTTTTAACTAAGAATACCAAGAGAACAAAGAAAATTTGATGATAAAAGTAAATTGGAAAGTTGTTTAAAATACATGCCCCATCTGAATGATGAAAGTTTAATTTTGACTAGACTGTCCCTTTAATTGCAAGAAAATAGAAATGTTTCTGCACACAAAGAGTTAAACTGTTATGAAAACTTTTTTCTACCCCCCCATAAAAAAAGCCAACAGGCCTACCTATCAGTCACAAGCAATAATATTATTAATAAAATTAAAAAAAATCTGCACACAAAGGGCTCCATGTATGAAGCAGAGAAAGCTGCTCCGGAGCCCTTGAGGGGCATCTTCGCATATGTGAGCCTGCTTCCCGCAATGTAAGAAGCAGCGGTCATTAGACCACTGCTTCTTACACCCTACGCCATCTCTGATGAAGGGGTGGGCATTACACACTCCGATGAGTGTGTAATGATACATATGGCCAAGCGAATCAATAGGCTGTAGCTTCGCGAGTTGAGAAGCTGTCCGCCCACCGGTTAGTAGATGGAGCCCAAAGAGTTTAATTTAAAAATGTTTACACCCCAAAAAAACCAACAGGCCACTATCTATCAATCACAGGCAATGCCCCCACAACAATTAATAAACTAAATATGAACTTTAAAACTGCAAGAAAATAGAAATGTTTCTGCACACAAGGGGTTAAGGTTTAATTTAAAAAATGTTTGACCCCCCCAAAAAAACAGCAGTTTTACCTATCAGTCACAGGCTAGGCCCGCACCGCAATATAATTATTAATAAATTAAACGTGCAGTTAACTGCAAGAAAATAAAAATGTTTCTGCATACAAAGGGTAAAACTTAAATTAAAACTATTTTCCCCAAATAAAGCCTGCAGGCCTACCTATCAGTCACAGGCTATAACCCCACAGCAATATAATAAACTAAACGTGCAGTTAACTGCAAGAAAATGTTTCTGCCCAAAAAGGGTTAAACGTAAATAATGTTTTTACAGAGGATGAGGTTTTCTTTTGTTGGCATTACCAAAAATAAATTTAAAAAGTCAGTGGGTTCTAATAATATTCATCCAAGGGTTTAAAATGAACTTTCTTCTGTGCTAGCTGCCCCATTAACTGATTTGTTTAATCAGTCACTGTTGACAGTAATTGTTCCAGATAATTGGAGAATAGAAAATGTAGTACCTCTTCTATAGAGGGCAGTAGGGAAGAATCTGGTAACTACAGACCAGTTAGTTTAACTTCAATAGTAGGGAAATTAATGGAAAGTTTCTTAAAAGAAAGAATTATCACTTACATAAAGACAAACAATTTTGAGGACCAAAATAAGCATGGTTTTACTTCAGGGAGATCATGTCAGACTAATCTAATTGACTTATTTGATTATGTAACAAAAGTATTAGACCAGGGTAGAGCAGTTGATGTAGCATATCTAGATTTCAGCAAATCTTTTGACACTGTCCCACACAACAACCTAATTCACAAACTGTATCGCCTTGGTCTAGACTAAAAAATTGTGAATGCTTGCTTAAAGGGACACTGAACCCAAATTTTTTCTTTTGTGATTCAGATAGAGCATGCAATTTTAAGCAACTTTCTGATTTACTCCTGTTATCAGTTGCTCATCATTCTCTTGCTATCTTTATTTGAAAAAGAAGGCATCTAAGCTTTTTTGGGGTTTAGAACTCTGCACAGCACTTTTTATTGGTCGATTAATTTATCCACCAATCAGCAAGAACAACCCAGGTTGTTCACCAAAAATAGGCCGGCATCTAAACTTACATTCTTGCATTTTAAATAAAGATACCAAGAGAATGAAGAAAATTTGATAATAGGAGTAAATTAGAAAGTTGCTTAAAATGTCATGCTCTATCTGAATCACAGAAGAAAACATTAGGGTTCAGTGTCCCTTTAAGGTTAGAAAACTTAGTAAATATACATTCAGCAGATGGAGCAGTTACTAGTGGTGTTCCTCAGGGGTTAGTTCTGGGGCCTGGTTTGTTCAACACATTTATCAGTGATAAAGTAGATGTTCCAGGGGGGTGGTCAAAATGAAAAGTGATACAAATTGGAGGATTGAACACATGACTGGGATCTAAAGTTTAACACTTCACAGTACAAAATTATCAAAAATAAACAAATGTATGGATGTGCCTATGGGTACCAAAAGATGGTGAGTCTTAAAATTCTGTCTTTATATAAACTTTTTGAAAATACTGGGCAGACTTGTTGGGCCTATGGTTCTTATCTGCCGTCAATATATATGTTATGATGTTTAATTCCCCCCAACCGATAAAGGCTGCAGGCCCACATAATTATCAGTCACAGCTATGCCCCCACTGCAATATTATTACTAAAGGGACACTAAACTCAACTTTTAAATTACTTCTATTATCAATTTTTCTTCGTTCTCTTGCTATCTTTATTTGAAAAAGCAAGAATGTAAGCTTACGAGACCTACATAGTTATAGTAACACACATAATGAGAAACAGCCGTACCATGTACAGCAATCGCTGTCAACTTAAATAAAAGTGTGAGGTACACACAAACCCAGACCACGTGAACAAAAAAGAGCAAAAAAGGACAAGCAGGCGCTCTTGCGCTTCAGGAGGCAGCGGTATCACCTCTATCTGCTGCAGACCTGGGAGGGGGGTGCATCTCTGCTTTAGCTGTTAGCGGTCCATTACAGAAAATAAAGATCCAGGTGCAGTAACTCAAGGCTCCATATTGTAAGGCACGAGAGAAACCTTCAAACTACTTCCAGACATGCCACTGACTTCTTCACCCCGGTATGCAAACACAGAGGCCGTGTTGTTAGTGGTGTGTCTGGAAGTTGAGTACACCTCAGCACTGTTTTCTTTTCTTTTAACCAGGGTTACACGGCTAGCCTATACGAGCCCCCTCCTGTTATGCAATTTAAAAATCGCAAGATGAAAAAATTGCGATTAATCACATCCTGCAATTAATCACACAGCCCTACAATACATGTCTATGTGTATATATGTGTGTATTTTTGTGTTTATATGTGTAAATATATATGTGCACACACACACACACATACTGTATATATATATATATATATATATATATATACAGTATATATAAACAGTTAAGCACATATATACACTTTTGAGCACTTCCCAATCATATACCTTGAAACAAGCAATATCATTTTTAATCATTTTAATATGTTTTAATAGAAATACTTGAAATTCCTATGCTCTTCACCTAGAAAAATTGGTATTTTTATTTCTAATTAGATATTTCTATATAAATATGTATATATTTATATAGATATACAGGTATCTATCTAATGACTGCTGCTCCATAACTTGTCCGCCTGCTCTGAGGCCACAGACAAAAATCCACCCTAATTGAATACGATCGGGTTGATCTGCAGGGGGCAGCATTGCACCAGCAGTTGACAAGAACTGCTGGTGCAATGATAAATGCTGACAGCGTATGCTGTCGGCGTTTATCGATGTGCGGCGGACATGATACACTACTTTGCTTCATGTTCGCTCGCACATTGATAATTAAGCCCCTTAGTCTCAATAGTATCAATAGTGAGCTGGAAGTTTCACAACTCTTCCACTTGATGTCATTTTGCAAGAGCTGTCTTCCAATGCTGTGGCTGGTAATTGAGAGTCTAATAGAGGTAGTGGAATGTCCCCACTAGAATCTTGTCGTGGAGATGCACTTCTTATAACTGGGGATCCCAGAGACTGCGGGCCCGTGACTTCGGCTCCTAATCCCTCCATACTGGCTATAGGTGTCTCCTGTTATGACGGGCGACAGTTCTCCCTTCTGTGGGGACTTGATATGACCTAGGCTCGGGGGAGCACCCTATCACTGTGGCTGGTGTCTTCCATTTCTTCTCATCATCCAACTTTATTTGGACACTTTGGCCTGCATTTAACCCCTTAACGACCGAGGACGTGCAGGGTACGTCCTCAAAAAAAAGGCAGTTAATGCCTGAGAACGTACCCTGCACGTCCTCGGTGTGGAAAGCAGCTGGAAGCGATCCTGCTCGCTTCCAGCTGCTTTCCAGTTATTGCAGTGATGCCTCGATATGGAGGCATCCTGCAATAACCTTTGGTAGCCATCCGGTGCAGAGAGAGCCACTCTGTGGCCCTCTCTGCACCGGAGATCGGTGGCTCGCTGCGTTGTTGGGTGGGAGCCGGACCGGGAGGCGGGTGGCGGCCATCGATGGCCCTGGTTATGTGCAGGGGGGGCGGGATCGTGGGCGGGGACGAGCGGGGGCGCGCACGGACGCGCGCGCGTGCACGGGAGGGCGGGGGCGGGCGCGTGCACGGGGAGGGAGCGGGTGGGAACCGCTACACTACAGAAAATGAATTAATAAAAAATGTATACATTTCTAAATATTTAAAAAAAAAAAAGATCAGCAAGGTGGTGGGGGTTTGTCTGTGTGGGGGGGAAGCTACACTACAGAAAAAAGCCAAAAAAAAATAAAAAAAGCACTTTTTTTTGCAAACTGGGTACTGGCAGACAGCTGCCAGTACCCAAGATGGCCCCCAATGAGGCAGAGGGGAGGGTTAGAGAGCGGTTTTGGGGGGGATCAGGGAGGTTGGGGGCTAAGGGGGGGATCCTACACCCTAGCATATGTAAATATGCTAAAAAAAATTTTTATTTTTTTTAAAAAACCCTTTTATTTTAGTACTGGCAGACTTTCTGCCAGTACTTAAGATGGCGGGGACAATTGTGGGGTGGGGGAGGGAAGGGAGCTGTTTGGGAGGGATCAGGGGGTGGGATGTGTCAGGTGGGAGGCTGATCTCTACACTAAAGCTAAAATTAACCCTGCAAGCTCCCTACAAACTCCCTAATTAACCCCTTCACTGCTAGCCATAATACACGTGTGAGGCGCAGCAGGATTTAGCGGCCTTCTAATTACCAGAAAGCAACGCCAAAGTCATATATGTCTGCTATTTCTGAACAAAGGGGATCCCAGACAAGTATTTACAACCATTTGTGCCATAATTGCACAAGCTGTTTGTAAATTATTTCAGTGAGAAACCTAAAATTGTGAAAAATTTAACTTTTTTTTCAATTTGATCGCATTTGGCGGTGAAATGGTGGCATGAAATATACCAAAATGTGCCTAGATCAATACTTGGGGTTGTCTACTATACTACACTAAAGCTAAAATTAACCCTACAAGCTCCCTAAAAGCTCCCTAATTAACCCCTTAACTGCTGGGCATAATACACTTGTGGTGCGCAGTGGCATTTAGCGGCCTTCTAATTACCAAAAAGCAACGCCAAAGCCATATATGTCTGCTATTTCTGAACAAAGGGGATCCCAGAGAAGAATTTACAACCATTTATGCCATAATTGCACAAGTTGTTTGTAAATAATTTCAGTGAGAAACCAAAAGTTTGTGAAAAAATTTGTGAAAAAGTGAACGATTTTTTGTATTTGATCGCATTTGGCGGTGAAATGGTGGTATGAAATATACCAAAATTGTCCTAGATCAATACTTTGGGATGTCTACTAAAAAAAAATATATACATGTCAAGGGATATTCAGGGATTCCTGAAAGATATTAGTGTTCTAATGTAACTAGCGCTAATTTTGGAAAAAAGTGGTGTGGAAATAGCAAAGTGCTACTTGTATTTATGGCCCTATAACTTGCACAAAAAGCAAAGAACATGTAAACATTGGGTATTTCTAAACTCAGGACAAAATTTTGAAACTATTTAGCATGGGTGTTTTTTGGTGGTTGTAGATATGTAACAGATTTTGGGGGTCAAAGTTAGAAAAAGTGTGTTTTTTTCAATTTTTCCTCATATTTTATATTTTTTTTTATAGTAAATTATAAGATATGATGAAAATAATGGTATCTTTAGAAAGTCCATTTAGTGGCGAGAAAAACGGTATATAATATGTGTGGGTACAGTAAATGAGTAAGAAGAAAATTACAGCTAAACACAAACACCGCAAAAATGTAAAAATAGCCTTGGTCCCAAACGTGCAGAAAATGGAAAAGTGCTGTGGTCATTAAGGAGTTAACTCTGGCAAGGGCCATACAGAATGTCTCCTGTCATAAAGGAATCAATAGTTCCTTTTCATCTCTTAATCCCTCCTAAGAACTTCCTCCCGTGGAACTGGGGAAACAGGCTGAAATCCACTCACAGAAGGCAGGGGGGTATGGATCTGTCGTCCTACCATCAACTGTGCTGGGCTATATCCTGTGGCTTGGGTGGGGGTGGCCCTGTAAGCTAGGAGGGCCAAATAGGGTTCTGATTGGTTCAAGATAAACTTTGTGGTTTGAACTGCCTTTTCAGACATTTCATTGGCCTGTGGGTAATGTGGACTTGAAGTTGAATTGATGAAGTCATATTCATTGTAGAAAGACCTGAACTCCAAGGAAGCAAACTGCATCCCATTATCACTCACCAACTCCAGCAGTATACCCCACCTGGCGAACATACTTTTGAGGAGGGCGATGACAGCCAGACTAGTGGTTTCTGTGATATTGAGATTATCAGTTGGTATGAACCATATCAACCTGTTGTTATGTGCACAATGGTAGGAAGTGCCTCTTGCATAGTGTGTGTGTGTATAGCATTCTTAATAAAGTTTACAGTTATGAAGACCTGTGCTTGATCTCCTTATATAAACTAAGATAAAACATGGTGTCAGAATAAGGAGTTCCCTGCTTCCATCTGAACTGACAAGCATGGACTCTGAGGAATCCATTAGAAATCTTTGCAGCAAATTGAAAGTGTGAGAGTCAAGGCTCAGGCAGAGTGACTACAGATTCTTCTCATGAACTGAGTAAGTGCATCATAACTTGTACAACTGACTGATTCTAACAGCACTACAGGCTTTTATATTAATACTGCATAATTCAGAACATTAAGATGGAAAAGTTAAATCCTCCACCAGAATTGAAAATGACTGGTAATATGGAAGATGCATGGCAGAGGTTTACGCAAAGATTCCAGCTATATGTTAGAGCTATAGGAGCTCAGGAGCAAGATGATGAACAAAAGATTGCACTTTTTCTGACTGTAGCAGGATCAGCAGCAATAGATGTATACAACACCTTCACATTTACAGATGAAGAAAGGGATGTTTATCAGGTTGTTCTAGACAAATTTGAACAGTACTGTGTACCTAGACGCAATGAAACCTATGAAAGGTATCTTTTCAGATGTAGAATGCAGAATGAAACAGAGACTATTGAGGAGTATGTAACAGACTTAAAACTGAAGAGTAGATCATGTAATTATGGAGCAATGTGTAACTCATTAATCAGAGACCAGTTAGTCATGGGCAGCAGAAATATAAGGGTTAAAGAACGCTTGCTCAGAGAGAAAGATTTAACACTGGAAAAGGCAGTAGAAATTTGTCAAAGTTCAGAGGCAGCACAGGAACAAGTGCGCACACTCTGCCACAGTACAGCAGCAACACCAGTAATGTCAGTTACAGTGGGGAAAAACAAAGTGCATCCACATTATGAAAATAAAATGAAAGGAAAAAGTTTTATCACACAAACAGCAAATTTGCAGCCTGAATCAGACTGGCTATGTACCAGATGTGGAAAGCAGCATGGTATAAGACAATGTCAGGCTTATGGGCAAATCTGCAGAAAATGTGGAAAAAGGAATCACTTTCAAAAGATGTGTAAAGCTAAAAAAACGGTTCACATTGTTGACCAGTCAGAAAGTGAGGAATCAGAAGAATTCTTTATTGAAATACTTGACTTAACCAAAGCTACAGATAAGGATTGGGTCATTGAAGCTATTACAAATGGCACTAATATTGCTTACAAAGTAGATACAAGTGCACAAGCTAATTTGATGCCTGAGAGCAAGTATCACCAATTGAAGAACAAACCAGAACTTCTGAAAAGCTCAGTTAAACTAAAGACATATAATGGGGATTTTATCCAAGTTCTTGGCAAGTGCAGTGTGTTCCTGGAATATGGAAATCAAACGCATAAAATTAACATTCTGGTAGTTCCAGGAAACAAACCAGCTCTACTGGGTCTTCAAATGTGTGAAACTTTAGGACTGATTAAAAGGGTAAATGCCATTGATGGAACTAATAAAGAAGAGGACATAGAACATTTATTAACAGACTATGCTGCAGTATTTGAAGGAATAGGATGTCTTCCAATGCAACATAAAATACAACTAAAAGAAGGTTCTTGTCCAGTAGTGCATGCCATGCAAAATGTTCCAGTTGCTCTAAGGGATTGTCTTAAACGGGAACTTGCCAGGATGGAGGATAAAGGTATTATAAAGAAAATCAAGACACCTACTGAATGGGTTCATTCTATGGTGTTGGTGGAAAAACCGGATGGGGGTCTCAGAATCTGTATTGATCCCAAGGAACTGAATACAAGCATCTTAAGAGAACACTTCCATTTACCAACAAAACCAGAATTGCTTGGGGAGCTAAGTGGAGCAACTGTATTCAGTAAACTGGATGCATCCTCAGGATTTTGGCAAATTCCACAGGAGGAGGAAAGCATGAAACTCTGCACTTTTAATACTCCTTATGGGAGGTACTGTTACAAACGATTGCCCTTCGGCTTGTGTTCAGCACCAGAAGTGTTTCATAATACCATGCAGCAACTTCTTGAATGAATACCAGGCACAACTGTATTCATTGATGCAGTGACGTGCACTCATTGGAGGCAGGTGAGGCAGTGCCGCACCTGCCATTTGGGGCAAAAGAAAAACAAATAGAGAATTTTAATAAAAAAAAAAAAAGTTAAATTTTTTTTTTTTTTTTTACATGTCAAACTGTAATATTGCGCAATAGAGAGGCACTGGGTTCTGGTGTTTCTCTATTGCGCAATATTTGTAGTGTATTTTTATATCTAGCTGCTCTGCAGCATCACCCGGTGGTGATTTGCAGGAGCAGCGCGGCTGAGAAAATTGCTATATGAGGCATCTCTCATGAGGCCTCGACTGTTCCCTGGGAGACCGGCTCATCCAATCAACACCGGTGTTGACTCCCTGGCTCTGCTTAGCCTTACAGTGCACTACTGACTGAGTGTCTGGCTGCGCATGCGCAAGGAAGGAGCAGCGCGGCGGCGGGAACAACAGCCAGTGCCACTAATTCCTGCCTGACACCTCAGCCTGAGCCAAGTAGCGACTCGCGAGAGTGGAGTGGAGGAGTAGGCTGCCTGATCTATTGTACTAGAGACTCGCACGTCGCACCGCATATCGCAGCTGCTGCCCTGCCCTGGTCCTGCCTGACCGTGACCTGTCGGCTGTCACCTGTGACCTCACCTGAAGGAAGGAGCCGTCCAAGTGCACACAGTCCGTCACACTGTCACACAAGTAAGTCATCATCAGAATGACAAGCCATGCCGTGTGATAGTGTGATGATCGTGCAGTACAGCCTGTAATATCATGATATATATTTTTTATTGTGACGCTTGGGGTTGTAACTTGTAAGTTAATAGTACGGGACCGGGTAGTGGGTGCCCCCCCTCTGCTTAAATTTGAAGTGCCTGTGTGTGTTGGAACTAGGAACTTGTGACGCAGTCTGACTCTGATCCTCTTCTCTGCTTATTTGCTTAATAAATGTATTTTGTGTATGACCCGGTCAGTGTTGTAAGTACTTACAACACTGACCAGGTCATACACAAAATACATTTATTAAGCAAAACTTGCAAGTTGCTGGCTATGCTATCTATGTTCCACTTCCCAACTTCTCTGGCAGCTTAATAAATATATTTTAATGAGCAGCCATATTGCAGCAATCTTATGATTTAGTGCTGTGCTTATTTGCTTAATAAATGTATTTTGTGTTAGACAAGGTCAGTATTGTAACTTACTATTACTAAATATATTAAAATAAGAAATATATTTTAAAGAGCAGCCATTTTGTGATTTTTTGCTTATTTGCTTAATAAATGTAACTTACAACACTGACCAGGTCATACACAAAATACATTTATTAAGCAAAACTTGCAAGTTGCTATCCTAATGGTATGTTCTCTACTTCTCTGGCTGAAACCCACATGTTTTCTTTCATGATTTAGAAAGAGCATGCAATTTTAAATAACTTTCCAATTTACATCTATCTAATTTTCTTCATTCTCTTGATATCCTTTGTTGAAACTCATATCTAAATATGCTCAGTAACTACTGATTGGTGGCTGCACATAAATACCTCATATGATTGGCTCACCCATGTACATTGCTATTTCTTCAACAAAGGATATCTAAAGAATGAAGGCGTATCCAAGCCAGTGCCTCACCTGCCTCTGACCTCACTGCACGTCACTGCATTGATGATATTCTGATCTGGGTTAAAACTAAGCAAGAACATGATGAAAGGCTAAAGATGGTCTTAGATGTTGCTAAGGAGAATAATTTGAAGTTCAATAAGACAAAGTGTCAATTCAGAAAAACTTAAATTCAATATTTGGGAGAACAACTCACGGGAGGTGGTGTTTTACCAGACATGAAAAAGATTAAGGCAATTACAGAAATGCCACAGCCAGAAAATAAGCAAGATATACAATGCTTACTAGGAATGGTGAATTACCTTGGCAAGTTCATACCTAATTTACCAGACAAAACTGTACTAATGCGACAACTACTCAGAAAAAACTATGCCTGGGAATGGTCAGAGAATCACCAGAAAGAATGGAAGTTTTTGAAGGACATGCTTACTACTGCACCAACTCTGCAATTCTTTGATCCAACAGCAAAAACAAAGTTGTCAACTGATGCTTCACAAAATGGATTGGGAGCAGTTCTATTTCAAAATCAAGGCTCAGGATAGATGCCTGTGGCTTATGCATCTAGGGCATTGACAGATACTGAAAAATCATATGCTCAAATTGAAAAGGAAACATGTTTATTTGTATGGGAGAGTATTTTCAGCAGAAACTGATCACAAACCTTTGATTCACATCTACCAAAAGGGCTTGATAGATGCACCTCCAAGAATTCAACGTTTGTTGCTGAGACTTCAAAGGTATGACTTCACCTTGGATTTTATACCTGGCAAGGAGTTGGTGGTAGCGGATGCTCTGTCACGAGCTTACTTACCATTTAACAATGAGGACTTACAGTTGCAGAAAGAGGTGACTGTTCACGTCAATCTGATCTGGTTTAGTCATGCAATGTGGGCAGCAATAGAACAGGCTACAGAAAGAGATGCTCTTTTAAGTTAAGTGAAGAAAGCAGTTTCTAGTGGCAAATCTATGACACTAATGCCATCACTGTATAGACCATACATTTCTGAAATTTCTTTGATAAAACGGGTACTTTTGAAAGGACAAAAGATAATTGTACCAGCGAGTTTGCAAAGTCAAATACTGAAAAAGACTACATGAAGGTCATTCAGGTATAGAAAAGACAAAAAGACGAGCTAGAGACATTTTGTACTGGCCAAACATGAATGAAAACATTGAGACAATGATCACTCAATGCCGGACTTGCCAAAAATCCAGACCTCAGTTACCTAAAGAGCCTATACTGGATACGGACTTCCCGTTGGCACCCTGGGAAAAGTTAGGAATAGACTTGTTTGTTTTCAAAAATCAGCATTATATCTTAGTAATGGATTACTTCTCTAATTACCCAGAGATAGCATTATTGGAAGATGAGTCAGCAAGTACAGTGATCAAAAAAGTAAAAGCAATTTTGGCGAGACATGGCATTCCAAGAGTAATAATATCAGACAATGGTCCTCAATTCAATTGTAGAGAGTTTAGGGGTTTTGCCAGTACCTATGAATTTGAACATCGAACATCCAGCCCTGGATATCCACAAGCAAATGGATTAGCAGAAGCTGGAGTAAAGATAGTGAAAAACATACTTCGTAAAGCAACAGATGCAGACGAGGATCCATGTCTGGCTCTTCTTAGCAATAGAGCTACTCCTTTAAAATGTGGGAAGTAACCGGCAGAATTATTGTTTGGCAGACAGCTGGTCACACGAGTACCAGTTGTGAAACCTTGGAAAAGGTTCCCACAAAAACATGTAATTGAAACCAAATTGGAACTCAGAGAAAAAAGGAATGAATACTATGATCGAGCTGCAAAGCCTTTGGAGAATCTTCAGGTACAAACTCCTGTGCGAGTACAAGGTTCAAACAGCTGGAATACTGAAGGGACAGTTATCCAGCAATATTCTGTATGTAGTTCAAACCAATGATGGGCAATGTTTACGTAGGAATCATAGACATTTGATGGCTATTCCATCAGTTCACAACAATTCGACAGTGAAGGAAACCTGTGAGGATACATTGAACACTCCATTGCAGCTGGAGAATGAAGATGCCAGAGAAACTTTGCAAAGCTCGACTGACTTGCCTGCCAGTGATGCAATGCAAACAAGGTCAGGTCGCTATATCAAAAAACCTAATCGTCTAATTGAACAATGTTAAAAGGGACTGACTTTTTTTCACATAGACTACAGTTTAAAAAAAAAAATGTACTTTAAGTTTTCTGTTGTTTAAAAAGAAAAGAAAAAAGGAAATGTGTGATATTGAGATTATCAGTTGGTATGAACCATATCAACCTGTTGTTATGTGCACAATGGTAGAGTCAGGAAGTGCCTCTTGCATAGTGTGTGTGTGTGTATATTATTCTTAATAAAGTTTACAGTTATGAAGACCTGTGCTTGATCTCCTTATATAAACTAAGATAAAACAGTTTCGTTCAGGGGTGCAATTTCTAGATATCTGGAATAGCAGTCGACAACCACCAATAATTTCTTTCCGTTGAGTTCGCAGAGATCGGCAGCAATCTTCTGTCAGGGGTCAGCAGGCAATGGAGTAGAAATTAGGGGTTATTTTTTTTAGGGGTTCCTGATGATATCTGCACTTATGCCAGGCCACCATACTGCCATAGCTGTCCTTTCTCTGCACTTTGAAATGCCCAAGTGGCCATCATGGATTCTGCCCAGCATTTCCTGCCGCAGGCTGACAGGTATGACAAAGAGATTTTGAAACAGCACCAGACCATTCAGTTCTGGGAGATGTGCCCTTTCTGAATGATAAATACACAGCGACATCCAAGCTGCCTTGCTCTCAGGCCAACCGTCCTTTATATACTTGATAACCTCTTGAATATCTTGTCGCGTCTCACTTCTTATCTGTTCTAATTCCCTTGAAGAAATTGATTTAGAAGCCAATACTGAATCCACACATACTTTTACTTCTGACTCAGTCAAGGACCCTTCAGCAGCAGCCAGCAGAAGCTACTACCAGATGTTTCCCCAGCACATGCACTGCCTGAATATTGAATCTGAGCAGCCTCATCAGTAGTCTCTGACTCAGGGGCGTCTTGTCAATATCATAGGAATATATTAGAAGAACTTTTTGAAGTGTCATAAAACCCCAACACAGGGGCAGACCCCAACATGGACTTGAACTGTGCAAAGGCCTCCTCTTGTGGGGGCCCCCGGACCCAAGCAACATCCTTCTTTAATAACTCGGTTATAGGATGTAGTACTGAAGACAGGTAAATTAGAAACTTGCCCACGTAATTCACAAGGCCCAATATCTGTCTCAGTTCATTTACATCTGAAGGTCTTTTCATGCTCTCTATAGTAAGGACTTTACTGGCGTCTGGCTTGATGCCGTCACTACTAATGATGTGCCCAAAGTAGCATAATTCAGATTTTCTAAAATGACACTTTTCTTTATTCAATTTTAGCCCGGACTCTTTTATAGTCTGCAACACACACTGCAAGCATTGATTGTGTACCTCCAGAGTTGAATGTACACCAGTATATTGTTCATAACGACCACAGTCCCCTCATGATCCTTTAGGAGGGAACTCATCTATCTTTAGAAAATCTCAGGAGCAGAGGATATGCCAAAGGGGAGTCTGCAGAAACAAAACGACCTACCAGTGTAATGAAGGTAGTCAGTTTGCGGCTCTTTGGTTCCAGGGGTATCTGCCAGAATCCACTGGAAGGATCAATTTTAGAGAAGAATTTCGCCCCTGACAATCTCAGAGCTATATCTTCTAGTGTTGGCAATACATATCTCTATATTTTCACAGCTTCATTTAGAAATTTCAGATCTACGCAAATGCGTACCTGCCCATTCTTCTTTGCAACCGGCATGATGGGGGCACACCAGTCAGGTGCTTCCAAAACTTCTTTGATAACTCCCATATTCTTCATCCTCAAAAGTTCCACCTTCACCTGTGGCAAAAGTGGAAATGGAATTCTCCGAGGGGTGGTGATACTATATGGGACTGCATCCGTTTTTTAGTGATATTTGGACTGGCTCACAATTAAGCAGGCCCAATTCTCCAAAGATGTTCTCTGTGATCTCATTCACCCTTGCAACAAGACCCAGGCTACAAACTGCTCTCCGACTCAAAAGGTTATTAACACACTGCCCTCTAATAACATGTACCCACATGGTAAATTTCTTCTGCTTGTACTCACTGCTAGCAAGAAACATCCTGGCACAATCAATGCGGCCTTTCAGGACTGTGAACTTTAGTCATGACTTTCTCGAGGCAGTTTCATTGATGCTGCAATGGACATAACTGTGATGTCTGCTCCTGTGTTGATCTTGAAAGCAACTCTGACTCCCATCAGTGTGAGGATAACACGCTAGTCTTTATCTGAGCCAGACTGATCTAATACAGACCCCACAAAAGACATTTCTTGAGTTTCTTGATCGCTTTCTACCTGCATCTCTTTTTTTTTTTTTTTTTTTTAACAATTTTTATTGAGGTTGTTATAATACAGCATAAAAGAGAACACAGAGTTTGGTAGTCGTCAATCAGAAAAATATACAGTAACATCCTAGATAATAATAGTGATAGACACAGGTAGATACATGTTGTGCTAATAAAAATATGACAGTCTGGAGAGTAGGAGATCCGAAAATCTAGGCTGCGTGGCAACTTACTGGAAAATAATTGCTCATATATAGTTCACTGGTTCTATGGATCTCTGTTGCACAAACCAAAATAATGCAAAAAGAAAAATAACTACCTGTATATGAAAAATAGGAAATCAAAAAATTTTTATAACAGTAGGTAACTGAGATAAAGATAAGAGTAGAAAAAGGACTAAACAAACATCAATGGAACCTCATTTTCTTTTAGGGGGTATTAGGAAAGGGGTCAGTGGGCAAGAGCCACTCGTATAATGTAATGGGGAAGAGGGGGGAGAGAGGGGGGAAGCATGTCTTACTGATTCTAGGATAAAGGTCTTCCAAGAAATATGAAGATCGGTTAGTTCAGGGATACTAGTGTAGATAAGTTTGGACCTAGAGGGGCTCAATATAAATATAAGGTATACTGTATATACGGTTAGCCGGTTATTGGGATGTTCCTAAAAGGTAGGCCTCCTGGGGAACTGGGCATTGGGTTAGGTGATGTGTAAATCAACATAAAGTCATATAGTTATTTACCAATGGACTGGGGCTGCATGTTCTGGGACAATTATATCCAGCTGTCGTGTCATTTTTATATATGTATTGCTGAGTGATATAGCTTTATAGGTCTTTGAAAGGGTTTGAGAAGAGTGAGAGGTATATGTAAAACATAATACAAGTAGACATATGACCAGGATACATAGTCAGTTCTCATTATCAGATGACCTAGTGAAAGTAAACACACCTGTAAAGGAAAGCTAATATTAATCAGAAAAGATAACAGTGATAGTCAGCTGAATAATATGGATTCCAAACCCTGTTACACAAGTGAAACATTGCAAGTCTCATTTAAAAAAAAAAATCTATGTATATGTTATTTCCATATACCATCTATAGAGCTGCATTAATTATTCTTTCTTGGGATATTGCAATGAGTGCAGAGAAGAAACGATTCAAAACATAGTGAACATGGGTTTAGAGCCCGCCCCATTAAACAATAGTAAGAAACCTCTGTATGGTGTAAGTTTCCATAGTAAAGTAAAACTATCTAGAGAGGTGTAGAGGTGTCTCTGCATTTTTGTTCTTTCCCACAGGCTTAGCAAGACAATCAATGGAGTTATTTAAGAGCCAAGCCCAGAGAGATAAGATTATAAGCATGTAAAAAAGCTAAGACCTATTCTGACTCAGTAGCGGGTAACCTCTATATGAATAATGGGAAGTAACGTGGACCATAAGGTTATATGTGAAAAAATAAAATAAAAATTGGGGTCCTCTGGTAGGTGGGGTACTGTTAAGTATTACTGAGGTGTCCATTTTAGGTGGCAGGAGTTTAAGGCAGTTCTTTAGCGGGCTACATGTTACAGTATTGGGTGACCTGTAGCTGAATATATTCTTTCAGGGCTGACTAGCCGATTCCCCCTTTAAGAAAGATGTGTGCCGGAAAGAGGTTGATGCTGGGGTCCTGTAAGGCTGTATCAGGTATTTGCTTCAGAACTGATGACTGCAGTGGAATAACGTCCAAGTCCTGTATAAAAAGTGTAGCTCCTTCTATTAGATGGGTAGATATGTAATTGCAGATCCCAGGCCCCCTCCGGATCAGTGTATAGCCGATGTAGAGACTGTGAAGCTTGAATTGCGGGCTGACTTGAAGTGCATCCAAAACCTGCTGAGGACCCTTATGTAGAAAAGCACTGTGCCGCTCAGTTGAGTCTTCGATAACCCTTGACAGCGTGTCTCCTTTGTGCACAGTCCCACCGCATGGCTGCTGAAGAATGTCCAAGGTATGTAGGCTGCCACAATATATTTCTGAGCCTTCTTCCGATACTCCCTGTGGTGGGGAGGTAAGAGACCTTATTTCCCAGGTTAAGATATCATGGTTCAAGTCTAATCTGTGTATTAAGACATGTAGGGCGTTCACTATCTGTGCCTCCCTATCGTTCTTAGCAGGGACCTCACCGGCAATACGCTGGTTAGGTAGTATGTCTCGTAATGGGCTTAATCCGGGGCTCTTCCCCCAGCAGTCTAGTTCTGGTGAGCCTCAAGAAGCTGTATAAGAGCAACGGTGCTATTCACCTAGGCTGTTCTAATATAAGGCTATCAGTTCTGCTGGATTCAACAATTGTATGGAGCTCCATGAGGGTTGAAACATGGCCTCTCCTTTGGCAAAAGGAATGAGCTGTGAAAAATATAAAAGCACGCTAGGCTGTCTCCTCAATTCCTCCAGAAGCCCTCTAGGACAGGTCTTGAAAACGTTAGCCACCAAATTGCAGAATCTTGGGCAGTTCTGAGCGGTCAAGTATATGGTTATATATGTTTTATGAGCAGAGCTAACTCTATTTGCGACCGCTCAGTTGCCTGGCTTGCTCCGCCCCCCCTACCTGCATCTCTTTAATAGACTCTCTTCTGCAAACCACCTCAAAATGGCCCACTCGGTTACACTTTCTGCACCTCTTGTCTTTAGCAGGGCATATTACATTTGTTTCGTGGGTGTGGTTACACCGCGTGCAACAAACTTGCTGTACCCACCTGTTTCTGGGCCTATCTGCTGCCCTTGGTCTACCGTTCACACTTTGCCTGTCATCAGCAGCTCTCCTAAACTTCTGCACTTCATCGACAATACTCTCATACGTTATATCAGCACTTTGCTTCTTTACCAATTCACTCTGGCAGGCCATCCGAATAGCCTCATCAAGAGTTAATTCAGCCTCCAACTGCAACTTTAATGAGACCTCAGCATCTGCAACGCCTATGACTATTCTGTCTCTGATTTGTTCCTCTTTGAAGGCCCCAAACTCACAGAACTCTACTAGTTCATGCAGGCAACCTACAAAAGACTCCACAGATTCCCTCACCCATTGGGCACATTTGTGAAAACAGGCTCTTTCATGAATCACATTTCTTTTGGGCACAAAATGGGCACCGAGCTTATTCATAACCATCTATATATCAAACTCTTCCCCTTCACGAAATGTAAAAGCATTATACACTGGTTCCACATATTTCCCCATAGAGTATAGGAGAGAATTAACTTGTACTTCACCAGTCTCTCTGTACAGCTTGGAAGCGATCCTGAAGCATGCAATCCGCTGTCGCCATGTGGGCCATGCTGCAGCCTGGGAGAAATCAAATGGCTCAGGTGGAGTGAATTTCGACATCATCATTAATCAGGAAATAGAAACGTAGGTACAAACTTCTGACACCATGTCATGGGATGCAGGATACAAGGGAAAAGGTACAACTCAATTTTATTGTAGCGTTGAGGTTAACAAACTTCGCCATGCATGTAGCTTGATTAATATTACTGAAAAATATAACAGTCTCTACCTCAACACCCTACTTCGGTAGCGTCATACACACGCTCTCATCATGCTTTCTTAGCACAAACATCTTACTAACACAGAGCTGAGACTACTTGCTTATATTTATTTATCTTTTAAGCCAGCTTCAGCTAGCATTACTAACTTAAATTGGAAATACTTTCACCTTGATACCTTCGCACATGAGCACTCTATAATCCTGGTGTTGTTTGTATTATCTACATATTTTGTGATTTACACACAGACCTCACTGCAACAACAATCCTACAGACTCTCTGCACACATACATTTTAAAGATCCATTTCTGCAACAAACATTTGAAGTCCTCACTGCAACAACAATCCTACAGACTCTCTGCACACATACATTTTAAAGATCCATTTCTGCAACAAACATTTGAAGACCTCACTGCAACAACAATCCTACCGACTCTCTGCACACATACATTTTAAAGATCCATTTCTGCAACAAACATTTGAAGACCTCACTACAACAACAATCCTACAGACTCTCTGCACACATACATTTTAAAGATCCATTTCTGCAACAAACATTTGAAGACCTCACTGCAACAACAATCCTACAGACTCTCTGCACACATACATTTTAAAGATCCATTTCTGCAACAAACATTTGTAGACCTCACTGCAACAACAATTTTAAGAAGTCCGGAGGTGTGGCGGTAGCACAGGAGGCTGGGGCAGAGGGCGACGCCCAGCGGTTTATTGTTGTGGAGGCGGAGGTGGAGGAACAAGGCCGCAGGCCCGTTGGAGGTAGGTTGAAGGGGCATGTGCATGGCCAGGTGGGGCCTTCGTTATCAAGAGGGAATGATGCTGTGTCGGGGGGGAAGGGGACAGGGGCGTGCCAGCCTAGGGATTATGCAGTGGCTAGTGAGGTTTGCAGCCAGCGGGAGGAGAACATGGCCGGGGTGGAGGCGCAAGGCCGCAGGCCTGTTGGAAGTAGGGGGAATGGGTTTTTATACGGCCCGGAAGGGCCTTTATTACCATTAGAAAATAATGCTTTGTTGGGGGGGGGGGACAAGGGCGGGTCAGCCTCTGGAAAGTATAGAGGCTAGTGGGGATGGTATCCAGCAGCGGGAGAATAGGGCGGGGCAGCTCAGGGAGATAACGACTGTGATTCAGATGTGGGGGGAGGAGGGCATAGGAAGGCAAGGGGTGGCATTTTGGGCGGAGCCACAATAAATGAGGACGGCTCTGAGGAAAGGGAGGGGAGGGGGGAAAGCCCAATATTATTCCCTGACAATGTGGGTGGGGATGCTAATAATAATAAAGGGGAGGACAATTGGGAGGGGATAAGGTCAGAAGGGGAGGCAAGGGGAAGGGTGCGGCAACAGGTCAGTAGTTGCATAGGTCATCCTGGCCCCTTAAGAGTTACGTGGGGGGGAGGGGCAGCAATAGAAAGGGTCCCCCTAGTGTGTATCTCGACCCAGTACTCATAGAAGAATTCCCTAGCTCATCAGAAGGGGAAGACACGGTCACTCCTTCCCCGGACCATTGGGGGATAGACGCAGAGCAAGTAAACAGGGCCATGGGGGGGCATGTTTTTCAAGAGGGAACTGTTTGTTTAATGTGGGGCATGCTACTGGGGGAAGGTTGGCTGGGGGTATTAATCAACATATATCTGTAACAGGTGCAATGGTGTCCAGGTTACAAGGTAAAGAGAATCGGGACAGCGGCCAGGATGAGCCTTTCCACCTAGCAGAATCGTGGACGGACACTATCCGGCTGGATATGGGGGAAGATGCCTCTAACGAACAGCCCTCTGGGATAAGAGTAGTAGGTGGGGACACACAAAGGGGGAGGGGGGCGGGTGAGCGGGAGGGGCATGCTAGACACCAGGTTGAGGCGTTGGTCAGGGGTAGAGGTTTGGGAAAAAGGTCTATGGGACAAAGGGGAGGTACGGCCAACAAGGCCAGCTTTAGGAAAAGGGAGACGAGAGCGGTGATAAGGAAAGGCGATTATCTAGTGGGAAGTCAGGGGGAAAAAAGGGGCAATTTAGCAAAAAACAGTGTTGTGGGTAAGGGGTTTGCCAGGGAGAGGGGGAGGAGCACAGTAAGGAGGATAAGTGCTATGGTACCAAAAAGAAATACGGTACTGTTGGCCAGGGATCATGCAGTTGATGTATTACAGGTTCATCAAGAGAGCGGAGGTTCAACAGAACGGGACCCAGTTGTGGGGCGATCACAGTGTGGGGGACTACCTCAGTCGGAGGCGCCGGCGGTGACAGCTGTAGCAGGTGAGAATTTTTCTTCGGTACAATTGAGGGGTGCGGGTGCCAGTAGCGATAAAGTGTCTATGCAGTTGGTTGAAGGGTTGAGGGCGCTGTTGCATTCCATTGAGGCTTCGTCTGTTCCCGCAATTCCACAGCCGCCGCCCGAGAGGGCTTGGGTCCCTCCCGGGGTAGAAGGGCCTATGGCGGCCATGGCTAGGGTCAATGGGGGGCCTCAGATGACCGTCACGGTCGGCAGTGATGTGTCAGTAATGGCGACTGTTCCTTCAGTTGTGCAGCAGGCGGTTGCTGAACCCTCAGAACTCCGAGTGGCGGACACAGCCATGGCTCGGTCATGCCTGTGTTCTATTAGTCCTTTAGGGTTGCATCTGACGAAGGAGGTTAGGGTGAGGATCTGTGCCAGAGAATATAAAGAATTGTTCTCCTTGCTCCCTTTGGAGCAGTCTTTCGAGGTGTCTGATGATTCCAAGAAGGACAGCGTTAAAAAGGAGGACGATGAGAGGAAGAAGCGGTATAGAAAATTGCCTAAAACTTTTTCCAATTGGTTTCAGGCTTTTGTAATTTACGCTAGTGTTATGGCAGAGAGGTTTCCGAAACAAGGGGCTCCTATGTTCTGTTATCTGGATGAAATCGCTGCAGCCCAACGCACATACGGGGGTATGGCGTGGTGGTCGTACAACGAACATTTTCGTCAACGGCTTGCGGTAAAACCTACAATGAGGTGGGATGACCGAGACATGGGGCTTTGGCTCAAAATCATGACTCCGCTAAGAGCGGTGCAGTCCTTTTGGCCGGGGGCCGGCAGTCCGGCCACAGCTACTTCGCAATCCTTGGGCAAAAAAGGTACAATGAAGGGCAGTGTAAGTGGGGAACTTCTTGTAAGTTCCTGCACGAGTGCTCGGGGTGTGGTGGTGCCCATGCCTTCGCGAAATGTTTCAGAAAAGGAAAGGTTGGGGGGAGAACTGAAGACCCTAAAGAAGGGGGTGTCTCCAATCAAGGTGGAAAAGATGGAGCCCTGGTTAGGTCGTTACGCCAGTAACTGGGGCTGTCAGGAAAAAGCGGCAAAGTTATTGCATGGCTTTAGGTTTGGTTTCATTATCCCCTCTGTTGGGGGTTCTGATCATTTTGCTGGGAATTTGAAATCGGCTAGGGAATGGCCTCAAGTGGTTATGGACAAACTGTTTAAGGAGGTGGGGTTGGGCAGGATGGCGGGGCCTTTTGATTCCTTGCCTTTTCCAGGATTACGGCTATATCCGTTGGGTGTGGTTCCAAAAAAGGATCCTGGAAAATTTAGGCTGATCCATCACTTGTCCTTCCCGAAGGGTAGTTCTGTGAATGGTGGAATCCCACCTGAACTGGCTTCAGTGAAATACACCTCTTTTGATGCCGCGGTTGCACTGGTCAAGGCGGCAGGAGGTGGGGCTTTGATGGCAAAAGTTGACATTGAGTCGGCTTTTCGTTTACTTCCGGTGCACCCGGTTTCACACAAGTTGCTTGGCTGTTGTTTTGAGGGAAAGGTGTTTGTTGACCTTTGCTTACCCATGGGGTGCTCCATCTCGTGTGCACTCTTTGAGAGTTTTAGCACCTTTTTGGAGTGGGTGGTCAAGGTACAGGCTGGCTTCTTGTCTGTGGTACACTACCTAGACGATTTCCTATTTGTGGGTCCCTCAAGTTTTGCGGTTTGTGAAGTGTTGCGAGATACTTTTTACCGGGTGGTGGAGGAATTTGGGGTGCCCATTGCAATGGAAAAATCTGAGGGACCGGTGACGGTTCTGAATTTTCTAGGCATTACGATCGACTCAGAGCTGATGGAATGCAGGCTTCCCGTTGATAAGGTACAAAATCTGGTTGAAGTTATCTTGCGTTTCTTATCAGTTTCCAAAGTTTAGCTAGTGGATATGCAGTCCTTGATCGGCAAATTAAACTTTGCATGCCGTATCATCCCAATTGGTAGGGTTTTTTGTTGCAGGTTATCGTTAGCAACGGCGGGCATTAAACAGCCTCATCATTTCATATGGCTAACTTTGCCCATTAAGAAGGATCTTAAGGTTTGGAAAGTTTTTCTTACGAATTTCAATGGGTCCGCTATGATTCAGCCATCCAGAGTCTCATGTGAGGAGCTTGGGCTGATGACAGATGCCGCAGGGAGTAAAGGTTTTTTGGGAGGGAATTTTTGGCAGGGAATGGTGCGCGGCAGCGTGGCCAGCGGAGTGGTTTGAGAGTGAGGTTATAACGAATTTGGTATTTCTAGAATTCTTTCCTATTTTAGTGGCCTTGTTTGTTTGGAGCGAGGAAATACGGGACAAGTCGCTCTTGTTGTTCACCGACAACATGGGTGTGGTAGCGGCAATTAATGGGTTGTCCTCATCTTCTCCTCCGGTGATCCGGCTGTTGAGGGTGTTTGTGCTACAGTGTATGAGGTTGAATATCTTGGTCAAGGCAAAGCACATACCTGGGGTCCAGAACTCCGTCGCTGACGCACTCTCTCGATTTCAGTGGCAGCGTTTTCTGGAGTTGGCTCCGTTGGCAGACGAAGTGGGGAAGGAAGTCCCAGAACACTTATGGAGCCTTGGCTCGGGGGATTGGCCGATTTGGTGAGATCTTCACTGGCTCTGAGTTCTTGGAGAGACTATGCAAAAGAGTGGGAGTCTTTACTGGTTCAGCATAATATGGCTGAGGGTGATCACAGGTGTCAGGATCTTTTGTTGAGTTAGATATGGCAGTGGAAAGATTGCGGGTTGTCTCCCTCAGCTATCGATAAACGGCTGACGGCTCTGACCTTCCAATTTAAGTTATTGGGGGCCGCGGACATCACCAAAATGTTTTGTGTTAGGCAGATCATGAAGGGTTTGAGGAGGTAGGGGAGCGGGACAGATAGTCGCCGTCCGATTTCTTTCCCCCTTTTGTCGCACCTTTGGAGAGTGCTGAGGGGGGGGTGTACCTCTGATTATGAAATAAGGCTTTTTCAAACGGCCTTTTCTCTGGCTTTTTTCGGAGCATTCCGGATTTCAGAGCTAATAAGTCGCTCTAAGAGGGCGCATGGGGGCTTGGGTATCTATGATGTTGGGTTGACGGACTCTCATGTGTCCATATTGTTAAGTCGATCAAAGACCGATCAGGAAGGGAAGGGCAAAACCGTGATTCTGTACCCCACGGGGGTAGAGGTGTGCCCGTGCGGGGCATTGCGGGAGTTCTTTGCAGTAGGACCGAATATGGAATGGTCCTTACTGATCCACGAGGATGGTGGGGCACTGTCGCAATATCAATTTCGGGCAGTGTTGGCTAGGGCGTTGTCTATGTTGGGGCGCAATCCAAAACAATTCAGCTCGCATTCTTTTAGAATAGGCGCAGCAACTGAGGCTGCCGCTTTGGGTTTGGGGGAGGAGATGGTAAAAGGGGTGGGGAGATGGTCATCCAATTGTTATCGTGCGTATGTCCGTCCTCATTTGTTGCCTTAACCGCATGCAGCATGTTTTTTTACCTTTTTTCAGATCCACTGCAGGTTTGGGTGGTGGGCCACTCTTTTATTTACTGGGCGAAAAGGGCGGCAGGGACCAAGGAAGACGGTCTGCAGCTAGGATTTAAACGGGAAAAAGCTGTTTTCCGGTGGTTTGGTATTCGGGGCATGCGGTGGGATCAGGTCGTGTTTTCCGTGGTGGATTATGCAAGACAATTTCCACGTCGCAACGTTTTGGTGATTCATGCTGGGGGCAACGATCTGGGTTCCCTGCCACAAAAAGAACTGGTTAGGAGGATTAAGAGGGATTTGTCATGATTACGGGAGTTATTTCCTGGATTGCTGATCATGTGGTCCACAATGGTGACACGATTACATTGGCGAGCGGCCTGGGATCAAAATAGGTTAGACAACAGCAGGCGTAAGGTAAACAAATTGATTGCGGCATTCATGAAGAGGATTAATGGGGCAGTGGTCCATCATGAGGACTTAGAGGATGTGGGAAAAGGCGAATTTTATTTACAGGACGGAGTTCACTTAAACGAATATGGAGTACGGCTTTTCATTCTGGCCATTCGGGAAAAACTTCAATTGCTGATGTGAGGGGTGGTGGAACTGGGGAAGTGGTGACTTCCCAGTTTTTGGCGGTGTGCTAGCATCATCAATTGTCAGACCAAGGCAGGAAATGGCTTGTGGTTAGCCTCCCATGGGGTGGGGAGAGCTAGGTAATTTGCTTCTTGGGCACGGGGTCCCTTGGAGCTGGTATTAGGTGGATGGAACAGACTTAGCGCCTTGCGAAGTCCAGTTGAGCGAAAAGACGGCCTGGTCTGGTGGTGATTAAGGTTTAACCCTGGGGTGGGTTAAAGGCATGTAAAGTGATGCTGGTGCATTAATAGTTGGGGTTTTGTGTATTATTGCACTTTTATTTATGATGTTATTTAAGTTTATGTTAAGTTAATAAACAGGCTGTGGCCAGAATTTTATACCACGAATTTCGTGTCTGTCCCTTATTTTGTGAAATGCTAAGGTAATAAATTATGGGCTTATGTGGGGGCCGGTAATGGACGACTCAGTAGGTCATGGTGGGGCCCCGTAAGTGGCGAAGCATAGTGGGAGGGGCCCATTGACCGGATGGGAGGAGAAGGCCCCGGTCAAGGGGTGGAGTCTAGGAAGGAAGAAGTTTTCAGCATAGGGCGTGGCGAGGCCAGTACTGTTACTTACCTGGTCGCAGAAGGAGCTCCAGAAGATTTTCCCTCCCTCCCCATTTAACGTTACTTTTTTCATTAAGGTTGGTCAAATGTCACTGGTTGGGGGGGCGGTGTGCTAGCATCATCAATTGTCAGACCAAGGCAGGAAATGGCTGGTGGTTAGCCTCCCATGGGGTGGGGAGAGCTAGGTAATTTGCTTCTTGGACACGGGGGCCCTTGGAGCTGGTATTAGGTGGATGGAACGGACTTAGCGCCTTGCGAAGTCCAGATGAGCGAAAAGACGGCCTGGTCTGGTGGTGATGAAGGTTTAACCCTGGGGTGGGTTAAAGGCATGTAAAGTGATGCTGGCGCATTAATAGTTGGGGTTTTGTGTATTATTGCACTTTTATTTATGATGTTATTTAAGTTTATGTTAAGTTAATAAACAGGCTGTGGCCAGAATTTTATACCACGAATTACGTGTCTGTCCCTTATTTTGTGAAATGCTAAGGTAATAAATTATGGGCTTATGTGGGGGGCCGTTAATGGAAGACTCAGTAGGTCATACAGACTCTCTGCACACATACATTTTAAAGATCCATTTCTGCAACAAACATTTGAAGACCTCACTGCAACAACAATCCTACAGACTCTCTGCACACATATATTTTAAAGATCCATTTCTGCAACAAACATTTGAAGGTAATTCATCTATCTCCAATCAAGACAATGAGTGCATTTTATTTTTATATCTGTTGGGCTAATTTGGAATTGGGTTTTAACATTTCCCCTCTCCCAGCTACACCTCCCCCCCATACACCTACCCTTTATTAACAGATAGTTTTTCATTTACAACTCTCTTTCTCACACAGACCTCACTGCAACAATAATCCTACAGACTCTCTGCACGCATTAGCCTGCCAAGCATCCCTCCACCTCCCAACCTGGTTTTTACCTTAATATATACACACCTAACAGCAATTAGGTGCAGCTGTCACTAATTATCCAAGATAGAGACTACTTCACACTCACAGCCTCTGAACTGACACTTTATCATATTCTGTTACACTTTTCCAATCCTCATTTGCTCGCCACACGCTTCACTCACTCTCAGTTTACACTGCCTTATATCAGACATATTTCCCTTCTCCCTCACCTTTTGTGTCCATTCCCTCTCCTTTAGATCAGTGGTTGCCAACCGCGGTCCTCAAGGACCCCCAACAGTCCTGGTTTTCATTATAGCTAAACCAGTGCACAGGTGAAGTAATCAGCTGATCTGTAACCAACCTGCTCTCATCCATCAGCTGATTATTTCACCTGTGCACTGGTTCAGCTATAATTAAAACCAGGACTGTTGGGGGTCCTTGAGGACCGCGGTTGGCAACCACTGCTTTAGATTGTAAGCTTGAGAGCTTCTCTACCTGTAGGCCACTTTGTATTTAAAGTGAGCTACTACTGATTGTGCTCAAGGGCAGGGCATTCCTTTCCTTTTTTATAACTCAATTATTTCACCTACAACTGTAATGTACCCCAATACTGTACTTGTTTGTGTATTTAATGCATCCCTGTAATGTTCCATTACTTCTTGTATAGAGCTACGTAATCTGCTGGCGCTTTATAAATACCTGATAATAATAAATAATAATAATTTAATTCTGTATACTGGATTAACAGTGAATTTTCTTTAAACAAAATTTGTAATATGACTATAGGTTACATTACAAGTGGCGCACTAACTATCGGCTAGATTACGAGTTTTGCGTTAAGCTGAAAAAGCAGCGTTAACAGGTCCTAACGCTGCTTTTTCACTACCGCTGCTATTACGAGTCTTGCAGGTTTAGGGGCACCGCACACTTCTTTGGCCTTACCGCAAACCGACTTACGTAAACTTTTTTCTAATAGTTACATTGTAGCTAGCTTAGGGTTTATTTTTATTTTACAGGCAAGTTTGTCTTTATTTTAACTAGGTAGAATAGTTATTAAATAGTTATTAACTATTTAATAACTACCTAGCTAAAATAAATACAAATTGACCTGTAAAATAAAAGCTAACCCTAGCCTAAACGAAACTATCAATAGCCCTTAAAAGGGCCTTTTGCTGGGCATTGCCCCAAAGTAATCAGCTCTTTTACCTGTAAAAAAAAAAATACAATCAACCCCCCACCAACGGTAAAACTCACCACCCACACAACCAGCCCCCTAAATAAAATACTAAGTAAAAAAACCTAAGCTCCCCATTGCCCTGAAAAGGGCATTTCGATGGGCATTGCCCTTAAAAGGGCATTTAGCTCTATTGCAGCCCAAACCTAAAAAATAAACCCACCCAATACAACCTTTTAAAAAAACCTAACACTAACCCCTGAAGATCGACTTACTGTTCTTAAGACCAGACATCCATCCTCAAGGAAGCAGCAGAAGTCTTCATCCAACTGGGCTAAAGTCCTCAACGAAGTCGGGAGAAGTCTTCATCCAAGCTGGGCGAAGTGGTCATCCAGACGGGCAGAAGTCTTCATCCAGATGGCATCTTCTATCTTCATCCATCCAATGCGGAGAGGGAACCTTCATTCAGTAAGAAGACTCCAGATGAAGAGGATGCTCCGCGTCGGATGGATGAAGATACAAGATGCAGTATGGATGAAGAATTCTGCCGGTCTGGAGGACCACTTCGCCCGGCTTGGATGAAGACTTCTCCCGGCTTCATTGAGGACTTCGGCCCGGTTGGATGAAGACTTCTGCTGCTTCCTTGAGGATGGATGTCCGGTCTTCAGAACAGTAAGTCGATCTTCAGGGGGTTAGTGTTAGGTTTTTTTAAGGGTGTATTGGGTGGGTTTATTTTTAAGGTTAGGGCTTTGGGCTGCAGTAGAGCTAAATGCCCTTTTAAGGGCAATCCCCATCCAAATGCCCTTTTCAGGGCAACGGGGAGCTTAGGTTTTTTTAGTTAGTATTTTATTTGGGGGTTGGTTGTGTGGGTGGTGGGTTTTACTGTTGGTGGGGTTGTTTGTATTTTTTTTTAAAGTAAAAGAGCTGATTACTTTGGGGCAATGCCCCACAAAAGGCCCTTTTAAGGGATATTGATAGTTTAGTTTAGGCTAGGGTTTTTTTTTTATTTTGGGGGGGCTTTTTTATTTTGATAGGGCTATTAGATTAGGTGTAATTCGTTTAAAGATCTGTAATTTGTTTTTTATTTTCTGTAATTTAGTGTTTTTTTGTGATTTAGCTAATATAATTTAATTTATTTAATTGTTTTTAATTTAGTTAATTTATTTAATTGTAGTGTAGTGTTAGGTGTTAGTGTAACTTAGGTTAGGTTTTATTTTACAGGTCAATTTGTATTTATTTTAGCTAGGTAGTTAATAAATAGTTAATAACTATTTAATACCTATTCTACCTAGTTAAAATAAATAGAAACTTGCCTGTAAAATAAAAATAAACCCTAAGCTAGCTACAATGTAACTATTAGTTATATTGTAGCTAGCTTAGGCTTTATTTTATAGGTAAGTATTTATTTTTAAATAGGAATAATGTCGTTAATATAGTAATTTGCTTTAGATTTATTTAAATTATATTTAAGTTAGGGGGTGCTAGGGTTAGGGTTAGACTTAGGTTTAGGGGTTAATAAATTTAATATAGTGGCGGCGACGTTGGGGTGGCAGATTAGAGGTTAATAAGCGTAGGTAGGTTGCGGCGACATTGGGGGCGGCAGATTATGGGTTAATAAATATAATGTAGGGGGCTGCGATTTTGGGGCATCAAATTAGGGGTTAATAAGTATAATGTAGGTGGCGGCAATGTCCGGAGCGGCAGATTAGGGGTTAATAAATAGGTGTCGGCGATGTCGGGGGCGGCAGTTTAGGGGTTAATAAGTGTAAGATTGGGGGTGTTTAGACACAGGGTTCATGTTAATGTGTTAGGTGTAAACATAAAATGTGTTTCCGCATAGGAATCAATGGGGCTGCGTTACTGAGAATTACGCTCCTTTTTTGCAGGTGTTAGACTTTTTCTCAGCCGGCTCTCCCCATTGATGTCTATGAGGAAATCGTGCACGGGCACGTACGACCAGTTCACCGCTGACTTATTGAAGTGCGGTATGGAGCTCAATTTTGCTCTACACTCACTTCTTGCTTTTTAACGCCGGTTTTGTAAAAACCCGTAATACCAGCGCTGCAGGTAAATGAGCGGTGAGAAAAAACTGCTCGTTAGCACCGCACAGCTCCTAACGCAAAACTCGTAATCTGGCCGTATATTTTTCCATTACGCACTAACTGCTCTCAAAGTAAAATTTCAATGTGGCCAGGTTAGCGCGTATATTACAAGTTGAAAGTAAAAAGTTAGTGTGCAATTGAAAGTCCGATGCGCGCTAACTTCTGGGTTAACAACCGGGTTAACTTCTTCCCCCATAGCCTTCAATGGCGCACATTGTTAAAATAAAATAAAAAAATAATACTTATCACTTGCACACTAACCTGATACTGCATTAGACCAACTGTTACATTCCAATTATCTTCACATAGAATTTATTTTTCTTAAAGTAGCTCGCCACTTGTAATCCAGCCCATATATGTTTAATATATGGTTGTTTTACCACCAATTGCAGTAGGCAAGTGTGCTATATGGTCTTCTTTTTTGAGTTTCTAATATTGAAATGTAAAGATCCCAGCACCAATACAGATTAGTATGTTTTGCTACTGAGCACACCTATTATTCTTTGAGCAGAAGTTTATTTTTAATAATAAGAACTATAAACCACTACTTTTCAGTAAATCTAGTGAGATGCAGTTGTACAAATGGGGCCATTAAACACTATGGGCTAGATTACAAGTGGAGTGTTACATTATCACGCACCCGCAAAGCATATACATATATATTTACATTTTCTGCCATCACTGCGCTTCTTACCCCCTTTGCTGACGGCATCAGAACGAGGCTCCCAAAGGGACCTATGGAAGCGCACTCTCGTAAGCTCAATGCTTCCCAGCAATGTGAACGCAAGCTCGTGTTCGCATTGCTGTTAACTTGTAATAGCAGCGCACATTAGCGTGCACTGGTATTACACACTGCAGCACAAATAGCGATTTCCTGAAAGCAATATTTGGCTCTCCACTTGTAATCTGACCCTATTTGTGTTAGCTAAGTATTAAATACTAATTAAAAAGAGGCTCATTTTGACTCATTTTCAGAAGACTGACCTGGCCACAATAGAGACGATAAGATAAAATACTGTTAAACAATGATAGCTTTACTAACAAAATGAAATAGTTTGAAAACAATTGCAGCAAAGAAGGCGGTAAACTATTCAGAATGTTTTCACGTTGGGCATGTATGTTAATTTATTGGAACACTACGTAGCATTGTTATATTTGTAATTTTAAAAATGTATTTATTTATTAAACTCCCCCCAAAAAAGTTTTAATTTAAAGGTGTTTATTGGGATTTTTAAACTAAAAGACAGAGCATATTTGTGCAGTACTAGTATGTGAGACAGACGTTTACCGGCTGATACACAAAGCTACCAGAGCTCTATTTTGTATCTCTCAATACAAAATCATCAATGCAAAAACAAAACAAAATAAAAAACTATACATTTTGAAATGTACTCTTTTCCATTAAACAAAAATGTATGTAATGTATGTGCCTCTCTGCACGCACTAGCCCACCAAGCCTCCCTCCACCTCCCACCCTGGTGTTTACCTTAATATATAAACACCTAACAGCAATTAGGTGCAGCTGTCACTAATGATCCAGGATAGAGACTACTTCACACTCGCAGCCTCTGAACTGACACTTTACCATATTCTGTTACACTTTTCCAACCCTCATTTACTCACCACACATTTCACTCACTCTGCTTACACTGCCACTTATTAAACATATTTCTTCTCTTCCTTTAATGTACCAAATTCATTTGCTGTTAAATAAATAGTCACAGCTTTTGCTTCTGGGCAATGCTGCATTATTAATTATGCATTAATAATTACAATGGTACAACCCACTCCTATCCGCTGAGCTTGAAGAGCGCCATAAAAACTCTCAGTCAATTCTCATTCCAGTGCATTGATGACAACTGGACAGCTTTTTCACTCTTTTCAACCTTTATTTTATACTATGGACCCTTAAAGAGAAGAGCCCTTTCCAGGATAAGTGAATGTAGGTGACTGGATCAGATAACTTTCCTATTATCAGGCATGACTGAGCCACAGAACGTCTGCTGCATCACATAGCTTCCGCTCTAAGATATCCTCCGTGAAAATCAGAGCTTCCTTGCTATTAGCCTTTGAGAGATTCTCCTCTACAACTATTGCATGTCTTCGGATTTTCACTGCTAAATCTCCCTCGTATCTCTTAAAGGGACATGAAACCCAAAAATTGTTTTCATGATTTAGGTAGAAGTTCTAGCATTGACTAACATTTTCTGTTTAAGGTACCTGCATGTGTCTTTTTCAACCTTCAATAAAAAATGTAATATTAAAAAAAAAAAAAAAAATTGTATGTTCTATTGAAGGTTGAAAAAGACACATACAGGTACCTTAAACAGAAAATGTTAGTCAGTATGTTCTCTGACAACAGATTGACATTCAAGCTAATAATTACCATAATTACATCTGAAACAAGGAAACATTTAATATAATGATACAGCCAACTATCCAAGCAGTACCTGTAGGGCAAAACAAAAAGTATCAAACTCTGACCTTCATTTTTTTTTGTTTTTTTTACATCCTTGGAACAAGTGAGGCCACTTTTGGACCTCCAGGGTAGTAACTATGAGTATTAGGAGGAGTACATTAATATAAGGCCACTTTTGGACTTTCAGAGCACTATTAGAACACATAAACTATAAACATAGCATATATAGTCTGGTTAATTTTAGGAGCGCTAATTGCTACAGCGAGCTTGCGGTAGCAATAACCAGCCACTTGTAATGGTGGGCTATTTATTGCGTGCCAGCAAATGTGCAAATTTAATTAGCGCTCCACTTGTAATTTAGCCCTTACAATTTTAGGGGAAGTTCAGATTTTAAGCTTTGAGTTTTGGTAACATACTAACACCAGGAATTATCCTGTTTGATTGAGAACTCAAACAATGGCATTAAAGGGATTTGAAACCCAAAAATTGACTTTTGTGATTCAGACAGAGCACACCATTTAAAAAAAGTTTCCAATTTCATCTATTATCAAATTTGCATTGTTCCCATAATATTCTGTGTTAAAGAGACACCTAGGTAGGCATCTGGAGTACTGCATGACAGAAACATAGCAAAAGGATAACATTCTTACAAAACTGCCATATAGTGTTACAGAAATGGGACAGCTCCTAAGCATATGTCCCTGCATTTCAACAAAAGATACCAAGAGAATGAAGAAAATTTGATAATAGAAGTAAATTGAGAAGTTGTTAAAAATCACATGCTCTATCTGATTCATGAAAGAAAATTTTGGGGTTTCATATCCTTTTAAAGGGACATGAAACTCAACATTTTTCGTTCATATTTCAGATAGATTATACAATTTTAACCCTTTGAGTGCTAAGCACTTTCCCACCTGGGTGCTAAGATTTTTTAATGTTTATTTTTTATTTTTTGAACAATTTTTTTTTAACTTTTTTTTTATTTTTTTCAGACCCCCAATACTTACACTGTTGGAAAGGTTAGCTTTAGTCTGTAGCTGCTTAGATGCCTGAGATACAGGCTTCTAAGCAGCATGCCCCCTGCTCCTATACTTAACATTGTTAAGTATAAATAAAGTTGTGCAGTGACGTCATCACGTTATTGCGCGTGACGTCATCACGCAAAATGGGAAGCCCCGGTGATGCCTGTCACTCTACAAGCACAATCGCTGGGGGTAGGAGCAGATGGGAGCCCCCAGATCTCCCTCACGGTGGGAGAGTGCTAGTGAGTGGGAAACTCTGTGACGGCTCAGAGCCGTCATTAGCACTCAAAGGGTTAAACAACTTTCCAAATCCTATCATATAAAAGGCCAAGAGTGTTTGTCTGAAGCTGTTATGCGCAGTAGAGACTGCGCGAGGACAAACACACCTGGCCTTTAGGATCCTGACAGCAGAGGTGGAGTGGTGTGGCCAACAGGAGCACCGCGTTGGGGGCGTGACCAGACAGTGCGAGGGGTATGCCTGGATGGGGTGCCGTGATGGAGGTGTGGTCTGTTGGGCGTGGCCTACAGGAGCACTGTGATGGGGCATGGCCGGGTGGGGCACTGCGATGGGGGCATGGACGGCCGGAAGTGGCCATGGCTGCAAGAGAGAGGCAAAAGAGGTGGAGAGAGCCAAAAAGCGGGGAGAGAGAGCCAAAGAGGGGGAGAGAGAGAGCAAAAGAGAGGGGGTAGAGAGAGCAAACGCGAGGGGGAAGAGAGCAAAAGAGAGGGGAAGAGAGAGAGAAAAAGAGAGGGGGGCAGAGAGAGCAAAAGAGAGGGAGAGAGAGAGAGAGCCAAAGAGGGGAAAGAGTGAAAGCCAAAGAGGGGGAAGAGAGAAAAAGAGAGGGAGAGAGAGAAAAAAGAGAGGGGCAGAGAGAGAGAGAGAGAGAGAGAGAGAAAGAGAGGGGGCAGAGAGAGCAAAAGAGAGGGAGAGAGAGAGAGAGAGACAGAGAGAAAGAGAGGGGGCAGAGAGAGCAAAAGAGAGGGGGAGAGAGAGAGCAAAAGAGAGGGGGAGAGAGAGAAAAAGAGATGGGGAGGGAGAGAGAGAGCAAAAGAGATGAGGGAGGGAGAGAGAGAGAGAGAGAGAGAGCAAAACAGAGGGGGGAGAGAGAGAGCAAAAGAGAGGGGGGAGAGACAGAGCAAAAGAGAGGGGGGATAGATAGCAAAAGAGAGGGTGAGAGAGAGCAAAATAGAGGGGAGAGAGAGAGCAAGGGGTGGGACCGCTGTACTGCAAGAAATGGCCCGTGTGCACGGGCTTTAGGACTAGTTACTTATATTATGTAATGTGCTTCATTCTCTTGTTATTCTTTGATGAAGGAGCAGCAAAGCACTACTGGGAGTTAGCTGAAAGCCAATGGAATTAGCCTACCTAGGTATATGTTTCAATAAAGGATACAAAGAGAACTAAACAAATTAAATAATAGAAATAAATTGTAAAGCTATTTCAAATGACATGCTTTATCTGAATCATGAAAGAAAAAAATTAGGTTTCATGTCCCTTTAACAATTTTTATCATCTATTTTTTTAATATAACACAAATAATTCCATCAAAATACAATAGATACATTTCCTAAATATAATTTACAAAAAAAACTAACAGTAACATTGAGATGTTGGGGGGCCATGTATGTTCAAATAGCTTGCACAGGAGGGGGCATGGAGAGCCTTAGAGCAAGTTATGGTCGCTAATCGTATAGGGCTAAAAACCTTAAAAAGATATAAACAATATGTAATAGTACAGGTCACAAAAATACTTATTTTTAATAAAATCTTTTTTTGATTATATACTATAATATTAATTAAGGTTAATGCAATAGGGAGTCCAGGTGCTTGAGGGTAAATGCTGTTGTGTGGATCAGTTAGGTTAATAGAAGTGGAGGTGGTAATAGTAGGTTTAATAGGGTTAGATGTAGTAAGGTTACTAAGGCTGCGTTCAGCAAACCCCGAGACCCAGCGCCAGTAAATCCCCTGAGGGACGACGTGGCACTGGGAAGATGTCACTGTTTAGGGGGCGTCAGGAAAACACTCCCGAGCCGTGTCATAGAGAGCCGAGAAGCTCGGATGCTGGCTCGGCAAAGTCCCAGCGTTACCAGCATGCTGGAAACGCTGGGACTGACGTCATCCCAGCATTCTGCAAAATCCAAGGGCCTCGCATGGAAGCGTTCCACGAACGCTCCAAGCGAGCGCTGGGCTTGCTGAACGCGGCCTAGGCCAGCAGGTAACCTGGGGAAGCCAAGGATCCCCAAAATGTATAAAAAACAATGGAACCTACAATACATGTGTAAGGATAGATAGATAAATATATACTATATATATGTGTGTGTGCATGTGTGTGTATATATATATATATATATATATATATATATATATGGTCTGCATGCTGCTTTTTTCTTATATTCATGCTGTTAGCTGGTGAAAATATATTTGATTTCTATCTATCTATACATCAATCTGTCTATCAGATATAAAAGCATGTGGACACCCCTATATATTATTGAGTTCAGTGGTTTCTGCAGATGTCTTTGGTCTCAGCAGTAGTATAAGCATACACAAGTATCACAGCAGGGGTTTTTGGTCTCAGCAGTAGTATAAGCATACACAAGTATCACAGAAGAGGTCTTTGCTCTTAGCATTAGTATATGCATACACAAGTATCACAGCAGAGGTCTTTGGTCTCAGCAGTAGTATAAGCATACCCAAGTATCACAGCAGAGGTCTTTGGTCTGAGCAGCAGGATAAGCATACACAAGTATCACAGCAGAGGTCTTTGGTCTCAGTAGTAGAATAACCATACATAAGTATCACGGCAGAGGTCTTTGGTCTCAGCAGTAGTATAAGCATACCCAAGTATCACAGCAGAGGTCTTTGGTCTCAGTCACAGGATAAGCATACACAAGTATCATGGCAGAGGTCTTTAATCTCAGCAGTAGTATAAGCATACCCAAGTATCACAGCAGAGGTCTTTGGTCTCAGCAGTAGGACAGGAATACACAAGTATCACAGCAGAGGAGCAGGAACAAGGTAAAAAGGGACCTTCCTAGGCAATAACTCAGTACAGAGTGATGTACTGAGCAGCCTTATATAGGGACTCCCACACCTGTGCCTTCCAGGTGGGAGTCCTAGTAATCAGAGGCTGGCCCTTTAAATCTAGGCAGCGTGCAGCCGTGCGCGAGCCTAGAGAGCTGCAGCTGAAGCTAGGGCCCCACATTCACCACGACAGTGCCCCCTACCTAGGCGTAAACTCCGGAGATGACTGAGTAGGATGGTGAGGATGTTTCTTCCTGAAATCTTGGCTGCATGCTGGAGCATGAACCTCTGATGCTGGTACCCAACTTCTTTTATCAGGACCATATACTTTTGAGTGGATGAAGAACTCCAACTTCCCTCTATGGATTCTGGCATTCAGAATCTCTTCAACTTCATATTCTTCTGATCCATCCACCATGATGGGTCCTGGAAAAGATAATGTACGGGATGGAAATGGATCAGGTATTACTGGTTTGAGAAGAGTGCATGAAACACTGGGTGAATATGATAGGAAGATGGTAATTGGAGACATATTGCAACTGGAGATATGATCTTTTCAATGATGAAGGGTCCAATAAAACGAGGACCTAATTTTGTGGAAGATGGCGTAAGTCGAAGATGAGAGGTAGATAAATACACTTTCTCCCCTATTTGTTAATCAGGGGTAGGACGTCTTTTCCTATCGGCATAGCATTTGTATTGTTGCTTGGCCTCCACTAACCTTTTCTTTACAATTGAGAATGTGTTTTGAACTCTTTGTAGACGTTGATCAGTGGCTGGCACCGAACTTTGGAGAGGAGAACCAGGTAATATGGTTGGATGATACCCATATAGATACACAAGAAATGATACATGGATGTAGATCTATGAATTTGGTTATTATAAACAAATTCGGCCAAAGCGAGGTATTGAACCCAGTAATCTTGTAATGTTGTGGTATAACATCATAGTTATTGTTCAAGGGTTTGGTTTGTGCCCTCTGTTTGACCCTCTGTTTGGGGATGAAAGGCAGTAGAGAGTGCTCGTTGGCTATGCAACCCTTTGGAAAAGGCAGTCCAAAACTAAGAGGGGAACTGGGAAGCTCTGTTGGATACAATAGTTTCCGGTAAGCCATGTAAACGGAAAATCTCTTGGAGAAAGATGGTAGCTGTTTGGTTAGCATCAAGTACACCTTTGCAGCAACAAAATGGGCCATTTTAGAAAACTGGTCAACTACTACCAAGATAGAAGTGTAACCTTGTGCAGAAGGTAAATCAACAATAAAGTCTATGGCTATATCTGTCCAGGGTCTCGTGGGTACAGGGAGTGGTTGTAGAAGACCAACAGGGGCTTGTTGTGAATCTTTATTTATTGCACAGACAGGACAAGATTTTATATAAGACTTAGGGGCCGCCTGAAGGCTCACGCAGAAACAGGGGCATTAGGTTTCTTGTGCTGATTGCATACTGGGCCACCAGAATTGACGATTAATTAATTCCTGAGTCTTGTTTATGCCACCATGTCCACCCAATGGTGTATCATAAAAATAATGTAGTACCTCAGGAACAATAGAAGAGGGTACTACCACCTTGTTGTTCTGAATCTGGTATCCAGGATACTGTGTAGATGCTTCTGAGGGATCAAGGGTAGATTTGGGTTTTGAAGTCTGTTGACAGATTGTGTCCCATAAAGAGACTTTATTGGCTAAGAAGTGCTTACACTGTAGGTTAGTGATTTGTTCAGTCTCTATTTTTTCTGCTTCTCTGATGCAGGATAGAGCATCTGCTTTATCATTTTTGGCTCTGGGATGGTATGTGACCAAAGAAATTAAACTGACTAAAGAAAAGTGCCCATCAGGCTTGTCTGGCTCTAAGTCTGCGAGCAGTATGCAGGTATTCTTGGTTTTTATGATCTGTATACACAGTAATGGGGTGATCAGCTCCTTCCAGAAGGTGTCTCCATTCTTTGAAAGCTGTCTTTATGGCAAGTAATTTTCTGTCCCCAACTTCATAGTTTCTCTCTATCGGGGAGAGAACTCAAGATAAGAAAGCCACCGGGTGAAGGTAATCCCTATCACCAGCTCTTTGTGATAATACCGTCCCCATGGCGTTGTCGTGGCTCAGGCAAAATTAAGATAGGTGAGGAGGTAAAAAGTTGTTTTAGGTTTTCAAAAGCTAGTTGAGCTTTGTCAGTCCAGCGAAATTTAAACATCTTTTTGGTAAGAGCAGTTATGGGTTGAATAATACAAGAAAAGTTCCTTATAAACCTTCTATAAAAGTTTGCAAAACCCACAAAATGTTGTATGGCCTTTATACTGTCTGGAGTAGGTCAATTGATTATTAAATCAATGTTTTTAGAGTCCATACATATCTTCCCAGGAGTTAAAATGAAGCCTAGGAACTCAACTGATGTAGTGTTAAAGATACATTTTTCAAGTTTTGCGTATAGATTATTGCTTCTTAGACGGAATAATACTGTTTTCACATGCTCAAAATGTTGTTGTTCTGAAGAAGAATAAATGAGTATATCATCAAGGTAAGCTACCACAAACATATCTATGATATCACGAAAGTTGTCATTGACAAACCGCTGGAAGGTAGCAGGGGGGTTGCATAACCCAAAGGGCATCACGATATACTCACAGTGCCCATAACGTGAACGTAAAGCAGTTTTCCATTTATCTCTTATTCTTACTCTAACAAGGTTGTAAATGCCTCTTAGATCAATCTTGCCAAAGATGACGGCTGATCTGAGCTGATCCAATAGTTCTGGAATAAGTGGTAAGGGATATATATTTTTGACAGTAATGGCGTTGAGATCCCTGTAATCAATGCAAGGGTGAAGTCATCCATCTTTTTTGCTGACAAAGAATATGCCAGCTCCGGCAGGTGACTTGGAAGGTTTGATAAAACCCTTTTTGAAGGTTTTCTTGAATATACTCTTTTAAAACGTTTAGTTCAGGTTCGGATAATGGATAGATATGTCCACAGGGAATCGGAGCCCCCAGTAAAAGATCTATTAGGCAATCATACTCCCTATGAGAAGGAAGAATGTCTGCTCCTTTCTTTTCTAAGACATCATGAAAGTCCATATACATTTCGGGTACTTGAACAGGAGTATTTACAAGTGTCTTGGTTTGAAGGGTAACAATGATGGAGGTTTTTAAACAAGACGTGAGACAAAATGATGATTCGAAATGTACTGTTCCAGTCTCCCAATTGATTGCAGGATTATGTTTTCGCAACCAGGGTAGACCTAGCACAAGAGGAAGCACAGGTGATGTCGCTAAATCAAAAGATTAGTTTCTCTTGATGTTCAGGCCCAATTGTGATCAATAAGGGAATGGTTTCCTTGGTTATGGGGCCAGTCTTTAGTGGTGAACCATCAATGGAGTTGTATATGGGTTGGTGTATTCTTAGGAACACTGGGTATTTGAAGTCTTTGGGCTAATTGGATGTCTATAAAACAACCACTGGCTCCTGAATCAATCATAGCAGGCAATTCAATTGAGTTCTTGTCCCACTGTAAAGAGAGAGATAAGGATAAATGAGATTTTGAATACCTTGGTATTTGATCAAGACAAAAAAGAGGAGTGGGTTGCTTACCCCTAGTGGTTTAGTGTTACATTCTCAGACTCCATGTCCAGGATTTCCACAATATAAACAGAGGTTTAATAATCTTCTTCTTTGGTTTTCAGAATCAGAAAGGGGACACCTGAAACCTCCAATCTGCATAGGTTCTTCAATGGGACTCATTGGAGGAGAAGAAGACAGAGGTCGAACAAATCGTTTGTGTTGTGGTATATATGTAGCAGTCTTTTCCATATGTCTCTCCCTGAGACGACGATCTATCTGGGCTGACAGGCAAATCAATTATTCTAGAGTTTTTGGGACTCCTACCCGTGCTAACTCATCCTTTAGAGTACCGAACAGGCTTAACCGAAACTGGTCAAGAAGGGCTGCTTGATTCCAGGATGTAAGAGTGGCAAGCTGGCGAAACTCTGTTGTATATTCTTCTACATTTCTTTTGCCTTGTTTAAGAACACAAATTCTTGCTTGAGCAGTGGAGGTCTTATAGGGATGTTTGTATTGTGTTTCTATTATTTTCAAGAACTGATCCCAAGACTCTAGGATGGGGCTATGAGAAACAAGGAGTTGATGAGACCATAATTGAGGTGTAGTGAAATAACACTTCGTACACGTATAAAATCTGAATGGTAAGTTTTTGGTTGTAGAGAAAATAATATTTGACAAGAGGTGATAAAAGTTCGAAAGTGAGATCGATTTCTATCAGTTTTTTCTGGTAACGCCACTCTTGGTTCAGATACACTATTTGTGGCTGGTTCAGGTACAGATGCATTAACCATTGAGGTGGGGGAGCTAGGATCCTGTGGAGGTCTTTGAAATAGCTGCTCCAGTCTGTTCTGATTTTATTGCAATGCTCTCACAGTCTGGGTTACTGCGTTTAATTGCTGAGTAAGGGCTTCAACTATTCCCGCGAGTTACATGTTAAGACTGAGTTATTCTCTGAGGATGTGGGAGGTGTCTGGAACACAGTATGCAGGAATGGAAAACCAAAACAAAGAAAGTATTTTCTTGAATAAACTTTACTAAAGAAATGTAATGCAGAAACAGGTAAATCAAATTGAGATCAATATTGAAGCGGATAAAGTTTTTACAATGAAAACTTTAAGCACAAGTCTCTCAGCAAGCACAGAACCCAGTGGGTACTGTTGGTGAGGAATGTCCAGGAACAAGAGCGCATATATAAGTAAGCACAAGTCTATCAGTAAGCACAGAACCCAGTGGGTACTATTGGTGAGGTATGCTGTGAAATGTCCAGGAACAAGAGAGCATATATAAGTATCACAGCAGATGTCTTTGGTCTCAGCAGTAGTATAAGCATACACAAGTATCACAGCAGGGATTTTTGGTGTCAGCAGTAGGATAAGCATACACAAGTATCACGCCAGAGGTCTTTAGTCTCAGCAGTAGTATAAGCATACACAAGTCTCACAGCAGAGGTCTATGGTCTCCGCAGTAGTATAAGCATACACAAGTATCCCAGCAGAGATCTTTAGTCTCTGCGGTAGTATAAGCATACACAAGTATCACAGCAGAGGTCTTTGGTCTCAGTAGTAGTATAAGCATACACAAGTCTCACAGCAGAGGTATTTGGTCTCCGCAGTAGTATAAGCATACACAAGTATCACAGCAGAGGTCTTTGGTCTCCGCAGTAGTATAAACATACACAAGTATTACAGCAGAGGTCTTTGGTCTCAGCAGTAGTATAAGCATACCCAGTATCACGACAGAGGTCTTTGGTCTCAGCAACAGTATAAGCATACCCAAGTATTACAGCAGAGGTCTTTGGCCTCAGCAGCATAATAAACATACACAACTATCACAGCAGAGGTCTTTGGTCTCAGTAGTAGTATAAGCATACATAAGTATCACGGCAGAGGTCTTTGGTCTCAGCAGTAGTATAAGCATAACCAAATATCACAGCAGAGGTCTTTGGTCTCAGCAGTAGTATAAGCATACCCAAGTAACACATCAGAGGTCTTTGGTCTCAGCAGTAGTATAAGCATACACAATTATCAGAGCAGAGGTATTTGGTCTCAGCAGTAGGACAGGCATACACAAGTATCACAGCTGAGGTATTTGGTATCAGCAGTAGGATAAGCATACCCAAGTATCACAGCAGAGGTATTTGGTCTCAGCAGTAGGACAGGCATACCCAAGTATCACAGCAAAGGAGCAGGAACAAGGTAAAAAGTGACCTTTCTAGGCAATAACTCAGTACAGATTGATGTACTGAGCAGCCTTATATAGAGACTCCCACACCTAAGCCTTCCAGTCCTAGTAATCAGAGGCTGGCCTTTTTAATCTAGGCAGTGTGCAGAGAGAGCAGCAAATGCAGCGAGTGAACAGGCTGGTCTTGGCATCTCTGCACGTGGGACGCCAAGACGGACCGCTGGGGCCCCCCGTATTCACTGCAACAAGCGGCTAGGGTAAGAAACCTGACACATGCATTTCTAACAGATGCATACAATCCAGCAAAAAGCCATGACATTTGCATAAACAAACATTGGCAGTACAATGGCTCATACTGAACAGCCCAATAACTTTACATGTGACACGATCACAGGATGCCACATTTGCCACAAATCAGTTTGTGTCTTTGGAAGCAACATCAGCACAAGAACTGTGTGTCTGGAGCTTGATGAAATGGGTTTTGATGGCCGAGCAGCTGTACACAAGCCTCACATCAACATGCGCAATGCCGAGATTCAACTGGAGTGGTGTAAAGCAATGCGGTTCTGGAGCACTGTAGACGTGTTCTCTGGAGTGATGAATCATGCATCATTATCTGGCAATCTGATAGAAGAACCTAGGTGTGGCAAATGCCAGGAGAACGCTACCTGCATAGTGCCTTAAATAATTCTAGCCAGTCACCAAGTGACTACTATATTTCTGAGTTCCCAATAATTATGACTTTTTGATATGATCTATTGTTTGTGTTCACCAAACAATAGTGCAGTGTTTTTAACTTTCCCAGCAGGGCTCACAGATATATTTTCCAGCTATCTTACCAAACAGGCTGCAAAATCTGGCATCTGCTTTTATATTTTAATAAGTAATAAATGTTAATATTTATATAATTAATGTGCATGTAATTCTATATTTGTTGCTGATTTGCATTCTTTCAAGTGACCATTCTTTTTGTGATTCAGTCTACAGTATTTAATTTCAGTCTTATGGAAGAGTCTGAGTGTGGTGGATACCACGAAAACACTACCTACTGGAATTCATAGTGTCTACTGTAAAATTCGGTGGAGGAGGGATAATGGTCTGATGCTGTTTTTAGAGTTTAAACAAGGACTCTTCGTTCAAGTGAAGGGTCATCTTAATGCTACAAAATACAAAGACATTTTAGACAGTTGGGAGCTTCCAACTTTGTGGCAACTATTTGGGGACAGCCCTTTAATGTTCCAGCATGACTGGACCCTTGTGCACAAAGCAAGGTCCAGAAAGTCAAGTGTGACGAGTTTGGTGGGGAGGAACTCAAGTGGCAAACCAAAATTTGGGATGAATTAGAAGACTGATTGTGAACTAGAACGTCTCGTCCTATATCAGTGCCTGATCACCACAAATGCTCTTTTGGCTGAATGAGCACAAATTCCCACAGACACACTCCAAAATCTTGTGAATTGCCTTCCCAGAAGACTGGCGGCTGTTATAGTTGCAAAGTGCGTGTGTGTGGAGGTGGTTCCATAGTAATGTCCTTGGTTTTGGAAACAGTTTGTAGAGATGTGATGGTCAGGTGTCCACATACGTTTGGATATATAATCTATCTATCTATCTATCTATCTATCTATCTATGTATTATCTATCTATTTATCTATCTATAATCTATTTATCTATTATCTATCTATCTATTTATCTATCTATAATATATATATCTATTATCTATCTATCATCATCATCTATATATCTCTATATCTATGTATTATTTATTATCTATCTATTTATCTATATATCTATCTATCTCTTTCAACTGAGATCACATACAAACACAAGGCATAAAACATATGTTCCTACATTTGCTCTGCACCTGTAAAGTTTTATTTTTTATCAGTACAGCTTTGGATAAAGGCACATGGGAAGATGCATGTATTCCCTATCAGTTTCAGTTTGATCTGCCTGCTCAGTCAACATTTGGGTGTGTATCCTACCAAGCAGCTGCCTGAATGGAGGTGCTCTGTTGCTAGCCCACCCCGTTAAAATGATTATCTTGGCAAGCATTAAGACAGTGGTGATGAAAATGTCATACTTATAAATTCTGTCCTTGGGTATCAAAAATATCACATGTTGTGCTGTGAGTGTCACCTGTAGATTTGTTACTTTTGCCAACCTATAAGAGACTCTAAACCAGAATCCTCTGAACTTGGGACAGTCCCATAGCAAGTGAATCCAGTCTGGGGATAGGTACCTACACTTATTACAAATGTTTTCCGCCCCCGGGACCCACCTAGCGCGGATGCCGGGTGTAATATAAGACTGATGAATACATTTCATATGTGTCTCCCTTAGATTGGCCAAGATTGTACTAGCATGTACCTTCCCAAGGCTCCCTCTAATGAGGTCAGAGTCCCCCGACAGTTCTCTATGATTTGACCATTTCGTTGTGAGTCTCTGCATATCGGGGCCCTCACAGTGTTTGAGTAATAGGTCGTAAGTATGCAATATCTTATAAGAGCCTGTTTAGCCAGAGCACATAATTTATCTATATTGGAGGGTTCTGTAGTCAACAGCTTGTCTGAGATCAGTTTATAAAGATAATGCCTGCATTGAAAGTACGCAAACCTATGCGTCCCAGGGAGATCATGCAAACTCTGTAACTCAGAAAAGGGTGTGATATCTAAAGTGAGTGGGTTAAAAAGTTGGTGGAGCCTTGTGAGGTGTTGATGGTGCCATGTAGCAAATACTTCAGTCGTGTAACCAGGGAGGAACGGTAAATTGCCTTGAATCGGCAAATATTTAGTCACTAAGTGTTGTGTCCCCCATGGCTTACAAATCCCGGACCATGCCCTCAAAGGATCTTTGAATAGTATATGAGACTGTATGGATGGGGGAAGCGATTTGAGAGGTGAGTGGGGCAGGAAAGCTAAATGCAATGGCCTAACAAGACCACCCTCTAACTCAGGGATGGTGAAATATTCATTCCCTACCAACCAGTCCAAGACAATCTTAGACAATGCAGACCAGTTATACCAGGTAATGTTCGGAAGGCGAAGCCCACCCCCACCCGAGGACATAAATAGGTACTTTTTACTTATCCTATGTTTTTTCCCCTGCCATATAAAGTGACCTAATGAGACCTGGAGAGAAGCAGCGTCCTTGCGTGTCAAGAGAAGAGGTGACATCTGTAGCGAATAGAGGAGCTTAGGAAGGGCGATCATCTTAAAAAGCTGAACCCTTCCTGAAAAGGACAAGGGAAGCCTTGTCCAGCCAGACAACAGCTGCTTGATATTCGCGATAACTCCTGTGAGATTGAGATGGTATAGTTTAGTGGGATCAATGTGTAAAAGGATCCCAAGATATTTAAAAAAAAACCTCTGTAACCTTGAGTCCAGTACCTGACAATGTGGTGTCACTGAGGTTCTGCAACCAGGTAACTTCCGATTTGTCGACATTGATTTTATACCCCGAAAAGGACCCAAATTGTTTGATGATATCTAGGAGGGGCTGGAGGTTATCTTGAGGGTCACCTACGAACAAGAGTAGATTGTCTGCGTATAATGAAAGATGATATTTATGTCCAAGCACATCAAGTCCTGTACAATGTTGTCTAATATATGAGGCCAGGGGCTCTATGGCCAGGTCAAACAACAGGGGGGAAAGGGGACAACCCTGCCTGGTTCCTCTCTGAAGTGTGAAAGAGGGAGAGAGCTCTCCATTGACTATGAGGGATGCCATAGGGGCCTGATACAGTGTACGATAGAAGTCAGCAAAGCATCCCGAAATTCCGAATGTTCCAGGGAAGTGTGCAAGTAATCCCACTCTATCCGGTCAAACGCCTTTTCTGCGTCAAGTGCCAAAAGGCACGCATCTGGCAAACTGGAAGGGGTTTGTGATGTTGCATTATACCAGTAATGTGATGAAATAGCTAGAACGTTCCGGATATTAACCACCGAGGACCTCCCCTTTACAAAGCCTGTCTGGTCCATATGTACAACAGACGGTAAGACCTTCGCTAGGCGGTCAGCCAAGATCTTCGTCAAGAGTTTATAATCCCCATTAAGAAGGGAGATTGGGGCGATATGGAGAGGCCTGGGTATGATCCCTGTCAGGTTTGGGAATCAAACAAATGTTCGCCCCAAAAAACGCCTATCCATTCGCGACGCACCCTCTAGATATACCGAAAATAGAGAGGCTAAGGTGGGAGCTATTTCCTCACTCAAAAGCTTGAAGTACTCAGAGGGCAGCCTGTCAGGGCCCGGGGCCTTCCCTAATTTGCTGTTCCGTATGGCCTTGATAACTTCTTGCACATGAATCGGGGCATTGAGGGTCGATTTTTGCTCCTCAGAAATAATGGGTAGCTGCACCGAACCCCAGAACCTTAGTTTTGCCTTGTGATCTATTGTCTGACTAGTGTATAGTTCCGTGTAATATTTCACAAATTCCATCATAATGCCTTTATTGTTTGAAGTTTTCCTTATTTTTAAATAACATTGATCTGATTTTCAGACTCCAAACCAAGCCCCAAAGTTTTAGGAGCATACCGACGTATACCTACTCCAGCTTGCTTCTGTTTGTGTAAAGGGTCTTTTCAGATGCAAAGGAAGGGGCAGGGGGGGGGGGTGTCTGCTATTTCCCACTTGCAGTGGGTGTTCCAGTAACCTTTTAAACAGAGCTAAACTGGGAGCTTCTAAGTAAGTTTTTAAACGGTTTTATACTGGATTTTTATATCAGTATCTGTGCATATTATTCTTTATAGTAGTGTCTATTTCATGCAGTTATATTAAAATTGGTGTATACTGTCCCTTTAACCTTAATTTTTTGCAAACAGTATTTCATATTTAATTGCTGCTCTTTCATACACATAATATAAAAATATTGCTACCAAAAGGTTTTAGGTTTTGACCATCAAAGTCTTTCCCCCTTAGCTTCTCTAAAATATAAATTGCTAAAGGCCCTCTATTATAAGAATCAGTGAATACACTCTGGACTCCTTTGTAATTTATGTTTTTTTATTTATTTTTATTCATTTCAAACCTTTTCAAGTCAGTAAGTGAAACCACTAAATCAGTCTGAAAAAAAAACCGTTTCTATTAGAAAGCAGAAAAATTAAAGGGACACTAAACCCCATTTTTTTCTTTCATGATTCAGAAAGAGAAAATAATTTTAAACAACTTTCCAATTTAGTTCCCTTATTAAATTTGCTTCATTCTTTAGATATCATTTGCTGAAGAAATAGCAATGCACAGGGGTGAACCAATAACACGAGGCATTTATGTGCAGCCACCAATTAGCAGCTACTAAGTGTATCTAGATATGCTATTCAGCAAAGGATATTAAGAGAATGAAGCAAAAAAGATAACAGAAGTAAATTAGAAAGTTGTTTAAAATTGCATGCTCTTTCTAAATCATTAAAGAAAAATTTTTGGGTTTCATGTCCAAGTTAGACACAGAAAAGCAAACATTAAAAACTATAAGGTACTGGGATATTGCAGGTTTTCACATAGGTTCACATGGATTTTCATGATCTTCAAAGTGAAAATGTTTCATGACAGGTAATTAATTCAGTACTGAATGCCTCCCAACAGTCCTGTATTTTGTGGTACTGTCATGGGGTTGAAAGTCTACCTGCCGCACCTCCTGCAACTTCTTTGTCAAGGCAAATACTAGTGGATTATTGCTGGATTTTAAAATATTCTGGAATAGGTTTGAATAAAAAATAAAAACATATAATAGTTTGCACAGGAAACCATAATGATTGAAAATGTGCTCTCTGAATCATAAATTGCTTTTATAGTCTAATTCCACTAAATCTCAAAGATCATGTTTTAAAAATATATTATCAAGTACAGGCTCACCTCGGAGATATTGCTGGTTCGGTTCCAAACCACTACAATAAAGCGAATATAGCAATATTTGTTTCCCAGTGCATATAAAAATTATATTTGCATTATACTGTAGTCTATCAGTTGTGCAATAGCATTATGTCTAAAAAAACAAACAAACAATGTGCATACCTTAATTAAAAAATACTTTATTGGTAAAAAAGTCTAACCATCATCTGAGCCTTCAGTAAGTCATAATCTTTTTGCTAGTGGTGTGTATATATAGGTGTGTATATATAGGTGTGTATATGTATATTCATGTGAATTTATGTGTTTATATGTGTATTCATTTGTACTTATGTGTTTATATGTGTCGGAAAAATGGCGCCAGTAGATTTGCTCAACACAGGGTTGCCACAAACCTTCAGTTTGTAAAAAGAGCAATATCTGAAAAGGGCAATACAACTAGCTTTGCCTGTATATTTGCAAAGCATCAGTCATTACATTTATTGGACAGAACCGTTAAACCACATCTACCCATTTACTAAAAGTGAATTCTGCACCAGTAACGCCATACAGATTGAAGAACTACATTTTTACATACTTACGTAAGCAGTCAGATGTATAAACGCAATATGCGGAAGTGAGAAGCACTAGAGATTTGTTGCATAAACTAATTGTTATAAAACTATCATGACCTCTGATTATGAACTAAGTACACTAAAGAGATCTCACAATAATCTGCGCGCTCTTAATCTGCGATTTACCAAGGCAGCTGCCGTCTGGGGCATTCTAAAGGAAACCTCAGTGACATGAAGTCTGGGATTATACAGGACATTTACTGGATATAGCAGCCAGAATGTATTTATACTTGTGTGTGTTTATTTACAGGTACATTTATTCAAAAGTGTGAGAATGACAAGACAAAAAAATAATAATGAGAATCTCACCTTGGAAAACATGGCATTGGAGTTAAGTAGTGCTTTTATATAAAATCATATAAAGGTACAGTCTTGATTGAAAAATGTACTATTAAAGTGCCCCTGTGCATGCAACATGTGACATAATTCTATTTACATTAGTGCCATTTTGGATATATTGAGATTTTTTTTTGTTATAATTTTGCACACATGTCTTGTTAACCCTGTTATTGCCAGCAAATGCAATACATTGTTTCTTAATAAATTGCACTTAAATGTAACTTTAACCCTTGACTTGCTCAAATGAGACAATATTCTAAAGGTAACATCTTGATTGTGAGATTTGGGATGGTGTTTTTTTACTATTATATGTTTATTAAATAGCAACATTTGACATACTGGATAAAGAAGAAAAAATGTTAGTTAATGTTTTTTTCTTGCTGGTATTAAACAGTTAAATATGAATGCGGTGGGCTGCATTAATAATACATTTTGGAAAAGAAACAGCAGGAAGCTAATATATCATATAGATAAAACAAGCAAATAAATCACAGAACTATAAATACTAAAAACAAATGGATAAAAAGGATTTTGATAGAGAATAATTGTCACTTGTTCTTCCAGATAGTGCAGTCAGTAGTACAGTAGAGAGGTATAGAGGAGGGGACAGCCACTTCCTTATCCATGTGTCCTCAAATGCCCGTCTGGCCCGGGGCCCGGAGCTTGTTAATGTAAAACTGACAGTCTGCACGTAGCTGTCTACAGACACACAAACAAAAGGCCAGCAAAGCACAAGCATATCATTACCTAGACTTTAGTGCTACAGAGTGACCCTACAGCACAAAACAGGGCCTGCTGTAGAACTGTAATAGAGAGGAGTTAAATAAATACACAGAAATGAACGACAACCCTGAGTGTAACAATAATAAAGCTGCTGGATAAATAAGTGAGACCTTAGCTTGATGAAGATACCCCCATGTCCTGAAAGTTTGTAACCTATAACATCTCATTAGCTACCAAAAGTTCTCATCTTCTTTCAACTTGTCGGCTTTATTAATACACAGATATTTACTGATGGTCCCCCAGAGGAGGCTGTGTGTAACTGTAATAAAGATTTTATTAAAGGGACATTCCAGTCAAAATTAAAATGCACCTAGATGAATTACATCTTTGAATAGAAACATATTTGCAATAGTTATGTTCTGGCAAAAATGCTTCTGGTAAAAGTTGTCACTGTTGTAGTGTTAACATTTTTCTTGTGCATGTGAAGCATAGCTAGATATTCTCAGTACACCAGCATTTTAAATAAAGCAGCTGCTCAGGGCACCAGTGGGCCTTGTATCATGTTAGCAATGAACAAATTGAGTCATTAACAGATGGTTCAAGCACCTTAGGCTCTAGGAGCAAGTGCTAGGTTTAAAATGCTGGTGCACGGTGCATACTTAAGTACACTTTTGACACAGCTAAAGCTTTTATTAGAAGCATTTCTGCTAATGGATGTATATTACAAAAATGCTTCTGTTCAAAACTAAAATGCATCCATGTGGATTTAAATTTTTGCTGCAATGTCCCTTTAACCCCTTAACGACCGAGGACGTGCAGGGTACGTCCTCAAAAAAAAGGCAGTTAACGCCTGAGGATGTACCCTGCATGTCCTCGGTGTGGAAAGCAGCTGGAAGCGATCCTGCTCGCTTCCAGCTGCTTTCCGGTTATTGCAGTGATGCCTCGATATGGAGGCATCCTGCAATAACCTTTTGAAGCCATATAAGGCAGGGGGGGGTTAGAGAGCTGTTTTGGGGGGGATCAGGGAGGTTGGGGGCTAAGGGGGGATCCTACATACCAGCATATGTAAATATGCTCAATTTTTTTAAAAAGAATATTCAAAGATGCCTTTTATTTTAGTACTGGCAGACTTTCTGCCAGTACTTAAGATGGCAGGGACAATTGTGGGGTGGGGGAGGGAAGGGAGCTGTTTGGGAGGGATCAGGGGGTGTGATGTGTCAGGTGGGAGGCTGATCTCTACACTAAAACTAAAATTAACCCTGCAAGCTCCCTACAAACTACCTAATTAACCCCTTCACTGCTAGCCATAATACACGTGTGATGTGCAGCAGCATTTAGCGGCCTTCTTATTACCAAAAAGCAACGCCAAAGCCATGTATGTCTGCTATTTCTGAACAAAGGGGATCCCAGAGAAGCATTTACAAACATTTGTGCCATAATTGCACAAGCTGTTTGTAAATAATTTCAGTGAGAAACCTAAAATTGTGAAAAATTTAACGTTTTTTTTAATTTGATCGCATTTGGCGGTGAAATGGTGGCATGAAATATACCAAAATGGGCCTAGATCAATACTTGGGGTTGTCTACTACACTACACTACAGCTAAAATTAACCCTAGAAGCTCCCTACATACGCCCTAATTAACCCATTCACTGCTGGGCATAATACACATGTGGTGCGCAGTGGCATTTAGCAGCCTTCTAATTACCAAAAAGCAACGCCAAAGCCATACATGTCTGCTATTTCTAAAGAAAGGGGATCCCAGAGAAGCATTTACAATCATTTATGCCATAATTGCAAAAATTGTTTGTAAATAATTTCAGTGAGAAACCTAAAGTTTGCGAAAAAATTTGTGAAAAAGTGAACAATTTTCTTTATTTGATCGCATTTGGCTGTGAAATGGTGGCATGAAATATGCCAAAATGGGTCTAGATCAATACTTTGGGATGTCTTCTAAAAAAATATATATACTTGTCAATGGATATTCAGGTATTCCTGACAGATATCAGGGTTCCAATGTAACTAGCGCTAATTTTGATAAAAAATGGTTTGGAAATAGCAAAGTGCTACTTGTATTTATGGCCCTATAACTTACAAAAAAAGCAAAGAACATGTAAACATTGGGTATTTCTAAACTCAGGATAAAATTTTGAAACTATTTAGCATGGGTGTTTTTTGGTGGTTGTACATATGTAACAGATTTTGGGGGTCAAAGTCAGAAAAAGTGTGTTTTTTTCCATTTTTTCCTCATATTTTATAATTTTTTTATAGTAAATGATAAGATATGAGGAAAATAATGGTATCTTTAGAAAGTCCATTTAATGACGAGAAAAACGGTATATAATATGTGTGGGTACAGTAAATGAGTAAGAGGAAAATTACAGCTAAACGCAAACACTGCAGAAATGTAAAAATAGCCTTGGTCCCAAACGGTCAACAAATGGAAAAGTGCTGTGGTCATTAAGGGGTTAAGGGTCCCATCTCAGAATCGGGTCTGCTGTATGTAATTATAGTATAGAGTAATTGTATAAAATAGCACAGATATTACTGAATCTCTCACCCCAGAGGTGACTTCATTGGGGGTAATAGAAAGGAGCTGTATAAATAACCTGACATTACTGAGGATCCCATCATATGCTGCCTTGTACATCGTGTAACTGTATAATAAAGGAAATAGATAAATAAACAGATTGTACTGAGCTTCCCACCCCAGAGGTGTTTGTGCTATTTTACTAAATAATGTTTACGGAATGAAAATGGCCTTTCCTGGTGCACAATCCAATAATGGCACTCTAGAGGGAGTATATTTAAAGGGACAGGAAACCCAAAGTGTTTCTTTCATGATTCAGATAGAGCATACAATTTTAAACACCTTTCCAGTTTACTTCTATTAACTATTTTTTTCATTATTTAGGTATCCTTTGTTGAAAAGCATAGGTAGGTAGGCTCAGATTGAATGGTGGCTGCACAATAAATATATAAATATACACCTTTAAATGTCTTTTGCTGCAATTCCCGAGTGTACTGCACATGTGTAACATACTAGAATTACTCCAATCCCTCTTGGAATACTTGAAAATATTTCAAAAAGGCAATTTTAAGACTTTATTAATTGCCTTTAGGTGTCAAATTCAATAGGCGTAAAATGGTATGGTCACAAAAATCAGTGAAAAAGTATTGTGGATTATGATCACCTTTTCTTGCCCAGCTGAAAATGCATTTTGGGCTCTAAAAAGAATCTCAAAATCTTACAATTGTGATCACCTCAAAACAAAAGTACTAAAAACCCGATGAAAAGAAATCAGCTGGTATATTATGATCATCCCCTATATTATTAAAAAAAAAAACATTTTGAATTTAAAATCCACCCCACCAAAAAAAAAACAACACAACAGAGGAGTAGATTTATCATACCCCGGGTGGACATTATTTGCTATAGTGAATCATGTCCGCCCTGCATTGCTAAATGCCGACAGCATACGCTGACGGCAGTTAACATTGCACAAGCATTTCTGGCCAATCACCCGCTAGCAGGGGGTGTCAATCATCCCAATCGTATCTGATTGGGATGATTGCAGTCCTCCATCTCACAGGTGGTGGATGAGTTACGGAGAAGCGGTCTTAAGACCTCTTCTCCTGAAGGCTTGCACGGAATAAGCAACATCTGCTGCTTAGTAAATCGGCCCCTTATTGTTAAAGTGGTCCAGTATTTTTCTAGGTGTGCTCCAGATATTACCCTGTTCTTTTTTAACATAATATTTAATCAATTGAACCTGAACTTTTGGGTTTGATCGTATATTTTGAACAAAACCTGGTATAGAATCACTGCTTTTTCTTGGCTATTGTACATCGTAGGTGGTACGTTAATAAGGTTGACAAGAGATAAATTGGGATTAATTAAAGGGACAGTCAAGTCCAAAAAAACCTTTCATGTTTCAAATAGGGCATGTAATTTTAAACAACTTACCAATTTACTTTTATCACCAATTTTACTTTGTTCTCTTGGTATTCTTAGTTGAAAGCTAAACCTAGGAGGTTCATATGCCAATGTCTTAGACCTTGAAGGCCGCCTCTAATCTAAATGCATTTTGATAATTTTTCACCACTAGAGGGCATTAGTTCACGTGTTTCATATAGATAACATTGAGCTCATGCATGTGAATTTACCATGGAGACAGCTCTGATTGGCTAAAATGCAAGTCTGTCAAAAGAACTGAAATAAGGGGGCAGTCTGTTGAGGCTTAGATACAAGGTAATTACAGAGGTAAAATGTGTATAATTATAACTGTGTTGGTTATGCAAAACTGGGGAATTGGTAATTAAGGGATTATCTATCTTTTAAAACAACAACAATTCTGGTGTTGACTGTCCCTTTAAGAAAGGCCACAAGAACTAACACTTTTATTTTTTTAATTCATTTTCCCCCCAGAATTTCAGATATTGCTACACTTTGTGGAAACTATTTTATTTATAAACTAAATATTTTTTTTAGAATTTCGCCTGTATCTGAGTGGCATATTATTTTACTGTGTAGCAATTTACTATTTATTAGTGGGCGTAATGAAATTACAGAGTATACAACTTTAAACCATTTTTTAATTTGCTTTTATTATCTAATTTGCTTCATTCTCTGGGTATCATTTATTGAAGAAGCAGCAATGCCTTACTGGGAGCTAGCTGAATGCATTGGTGAGCCAATAACATGAGGAATATCTGTGCAGTCACTCATCATCAGTTCCTGAGACTACCTAGGTATCTTTTTTAACAAACGGTACCAAGAGAACAAACCAAATTAGATAATAGAAATAGATTGAAAAGTTGTTTAAAGGGACACTCAAGTCAAAATTAAACTTTCATGATTCAGATAGAGTATACAATTTTAAACAACTTTACAATTTACTTCCATTAACAAAATGTGCACAGTCTTTTTATATTTAAGGTTTTTGAGTCACCAGCTCCTACTGAGCATGTGCGAGAATTCACAGAATAAACGTGTATGCATTTGTGCTGATTGCTGTCACATGGTACGTGTATGCATTTGGGATTGGCTGACGGCTCTCACATGATACAGTGGGAGTGGAAATAGACATAACTTTTAAAATTGTCAGAAAAAAAAATCTACTACTCATTTGAAGTTCAGACTAAGCGTTATTGCATTGTCTTGTTATCTTGCATTTGTTGATTATGCAAATCTTCTGTGTTGACTGGTCCTTTAAAATCAAATGCTCTAGCTGAAGGATTCATGTCCCTTTGAAGTGCATAAACTGGAGATAAACACAGGGTTGGGCGCTTCTATATAATAATTAACCTAAAAAGGACTTGAAAAAGAAAAAAACAATGTTGCTACAATAAAAACACAATGAAGCAGCAGTTAAAGGGACATAGACATCAACAATATTTGGGGCTATACAGCCGCTGGGTACCATTGCAAGACACTGCAATACAAAGTGCATTAGAATAAAAGGCTACTTTAACCTGTTTTAAATGGACAATAATAGAAAAGATTCTCACCTACATTACGAGTTTTGCATTAGTGTTTTAACGCTGAAAAAAATGGCCATTTCAGCGTTAAAACAGAAACGCAGCCATTACGAGTCTTGTCGGTATAGCTGTACCGCAAGCCTTTTAGCCTGTAACGCAACGTCAGTACAGCACTCAAAAAAATTACGTTTTTTCATGGGATTTCCATAGCGCCGCCATTACAGGTTTTGCGGTGAGGCTAAAAAGCTTGCGTTACAGCCTATACCGACACGATCCGTTCCGCAATCTGAGAGCAGTAGTTATGAGTTTTACGCAACAAAACTGTTACACAAAACTCATAACTAAACTGTTACAAAGTACACTAACACCCATAAACTACCTATTAATCCCTAAACTGAGGCCCTCCCGCATTGCAAACACTATTTTAAAGTAATGAACCCCTAATCTGACGCTCCCGACATCGCCGCCACTAATAAAATGTATTAACCCCTATTCCGCCACTCCCCGACATCGTCGCCACTATACTAAAGTTATTAACCCTTATTCCCCCGTACCCCAACATCGCCCACACTATAATAAAGATATTAACCCCTATTCCGCCACTCTCCGACATCACCGCCACTAAATAAAGTTATTAACTCCTAAACCTCTGGCCTCCCACATCACTACCACTAAATAAACCTATTAACCCCTAAACCGCCAGCCCCCCACATCGCCAAAAACTAAATGAAACTATTAACCCCTAAACCTAACAACCCCCTAACTTTAATTTAAAATTACAATATCCCTATCTTAAAATAAATAAAAACTTACCTGTAAAATTAAAAAAACTAAGTTTAAACTATAAAATAAACTAACATAACTATTATACTAAAATTAAAATAACTATCAATTACTCAATTACTATCAATTTCTCAAGTACTCATTAAAAAAAACTAACACTACTAAAAAAATTAAATCTACAGTTAAAAAAAAATAAAAAATACTAAATTACAAAAAATAAAAAATACTAAATTACAAAAAATAACAAACGAAATTATCCAAAATAAAAACAATTACACCTAATCTAATAGCCCAATAAAAATAAAAAAGCCACCCAAAATAAAATAAAAAACGTAGCCTACAGTAAACTACCAATAGCCCTTAAAAGGGCCCTTTGTAGGGCATTGCCTAAAGAAATCAGCTCTTTTCCCTGCAAAGACCCCCCAACAGTAAAACCCACCACCCAACCAACCCCCCAAAATAACAAACCTAACTCTAAAAAAAAACTAAGCTACCCATTGCCCTGAAAAGGGCATTTGAATGGGCATTGCCCTTAAAAGGGCATTCAGCTCTTTTTCTTGACCTTAAAAGGGCATTCAGCTCTTTTAAGACAAGCCTAAACCCTAATCTAAAAGTGCCATCTTCATCCAGACGGCTCCATCTTCATCCAGATAGCTCCATCTTCATCCATTGAGGGACCGGCAACTTCTTCATCCCTGCAGAGGCGGATCGGTCGATGCGCGAAGGCGGAGGTCCAGCCTATGGTCCAAGGCGGTGGTCCATCGATCAGACGTGGAGGTCCTCTTCATGCGATCATTCGCTGCACACTGAAGATTCAAATGCAAGGTACCCCTTTTATACTAGGAATACCAAAGTTAAAATGGGGAGAGAGTAAGCGCCAAAAAGCTTAAAAGGCTAGTAAAAGGTACATTTTAATACATATAAAAATTTACAAATGGCAATCAGACGCATGGATCCATGTCTGACTTAACAAAAAAATATATATATATAATAAACAAATCTAAAAATATCTTGAGAAAGTCTTGAGAAAGGCCTAGTCTAGGCCGAAACGCGTTGGCATACTGGTGAGCTTGGTTTTAATTACCTATATTATATATCATATACAGTGTTGCACTATTTGTTTCTCTTTTGTTCCCTTTTAGGTATTTTATCGATGTATTTGTTTGTTATGGATCTTACCAAGGATTTTTAACGTCTGAATTAAGGATTTGTTTTCACTAGATCTTTAGTGCTTTTTAATATTATCACTGATTTTCTATTTTTGTCTTTTGATATTTTTGTCTTTTGATTTTTGTCTTTTGATTTTTGACCTTTGTTTATCATTTGAATTCAAGTTTTCCACGTGGATTTTTTCACAAGTTATTTTTATTTTTATTTTTATACACCTCACGGATTTACAATTTTTTAATTTAGTAGCTGAACCACAATAATTTGACCCACTCAACGTTTACATTCTACTATTATTGACTTCACGTTATATTTCTACACGTCACTTTGGAGGAAACACTACTGGATTCCCTTACATATAACCGGTTGAACATTTGAACATTTTTTATGTACGCCAATTTTTGTGAACACTATTTTTTGTGAATGCTATTTTTCTTTTTTGTGAATGCTATTTTTCTTTGTTGAAAGCTATTGTGTGCACTCAATCACTCACTTAGGTTGTTTATATTATTGAATGTACATGTCCTTCTAACTCCTCATCATTGGCTCACTAAGTCAGCGTCACATGCTATACTCCATTGGATATTTTTAGATATTTTTATATTTTTAGATTTGTTTATTATATATATATTTTTGTTAAGTCAGACATGGATCCATGCGTCTGATTGCCATTTGTAAATTTTTATATGTATTAAAATGTACCTTTTACTAGCCTTTTAAGCTTTTTAGCGCTTACTCTCTCCCCATTTTAACTTTTGTATTGTTAGCCTACTAGGAGGCTATATAGTTAGTAAGCTTAAGGCCCTGGGTGTAGCGCTCGGTCCACTTCTCCTGTTCATATACTAGGAATACCATTGCATTCCTATTGGCTGAAAAATTTAAATCAGCCAATAGGAATTAGAGCTGCTAATATCCTATTGGCTGTTCAAATCAGTGTTTTTTTAAGGTTTTTTTTTTTTTAGATTAGGGTTTGGGCTTGTCTTAAAAGAGCTGAATGCCCTTTTAAGGGCAAGAAAAAGAGCTGAATGCCCTTTTAAGGGCAATACCCATACAATGGGTAGATTAGGTTTTTTAGTTAGGTTTTTTATTTTGTGGGTTTGGGGGGGTGGGGGTTTGTAATGTTAGGGGGTGTTTGTTTTTATTTTGTAGCAAAAGAGCTGATTTATTTAGGGCAATGCCCTACAAAAGGCCCTTTTAAGGGCTATTGGTAGTTTATGATTAGGGTTCTTTTATTTTGGGGGGGGGGTTAAAAAAAAACCCAGGGTATTAGAATAGCAATAATTTTTATTATTTTGTGTAATTCATTTGTTATTTTGTGTAATTTTTTTTCTTTTTTTTGGGGTGTTTTTTTTTTTTAGAATAGCCATTTTTTATTTTTAATGGGCAGCAAAATAGCTGAATGCCATTTTAAGGGCAATGCCCATACAAATGCCCTCTTCAGAGCAAAGAGGAGATTAGGTTTAACTTTATTTTTATTTTGGGGGGTTTGGGGGGTGGGGGTTTGTAATGTTAGGGGGGTGTTTGTTTTTATTTTTTAGAAAAAGAGCTGATTTCTTTAGGGCAATGCCCTACAAAAGGCTCTTTTAGGGGCCTACAAAAGGTCCTTTTTAGGGCCCTTGGTAGTTTATTATAGATTATTTTTTTTTATTTTTTTTATTTTTTTTAACAGGGTATTAGAATAGGAATAATTTTTATTGTTTTGGATAATTTTGTTTGTTATTTTTTTTATTTTTTTATTTTTAGTGTTTTTTATTTTTGTGATGTTAGGTTTTAGTGTAAGGCAGCTTAGGTTTTACTTTTATTTCACAGGTAAGTTTGTATTTATTTTAACTAGGTAGTTAAAGGGACAGTCTAGTCAAAATTAAACTTTCATGATTCAGATAGGGCATGCAATTTTAAACAACTTTCCAATTTACTTCTATTATCTAATTTGCTCAATTCTTTAGATATCCTTTGTTAAAGAAATAGCAATGCACATGTGTGAGCCAATCACACAAGGCCTCTAGGTGCAGCAACCAATCAGCAGCTACTGAGCATATCTAGATATGCTTTTCAGCAAGTGATATCAAGAGAATGAAGCAAATTAGATAATAGAAGTAAATTAGAAAGTTGTTTAAAATGACATGCTCTTTCTAAATCACGAAATAAAAAAATTGGCTTTCATGTCCCTTTAATGACTATTTACTAACTAGTCTACCTAGTTAAAATAAATACAAACGTACCTGTGAAATAAAAACCTAAGCTAGCTACAATATAACTATCAGTTATATTGTAGCTATCTTAGATTTCATTTTTATTTCACAGGTAAGTTTGTTTTTAGTTTTAAATAGGTATTATTTAGTTAATAATTGTAACTTTAATTTAGGCCTATTTTAATTATGTTAAAGTTAGGGGGTGTTAGGGTTAGGGTTACAGTTAGGTTTAGGGGTTAATATAGTTTAATTTAGGTTGTTGCAATGTGGGGGCCGGTGGTTTAGGGGTTAATAGGTTTATTTAGTGGCAGTGATGTGGGAGGCCAGAGGTTTAGGGGTTAATAACTTTATTTAGTGACAGCGATGTCGGGGAGCGACAGAATAGGGGATAATAAATTTATTTTGGTGGCAGCGATATCAGGAGCGGCAGATTAGGGGTTAATAACCTTATGTAGGTGTCGGCGATGTCGGGGGCAGCAGATTAGGGGTGTTTAGACTAGGGGTTTATGTTAGAGTGTTAGGTTTAAACGTAATTTTCTTCCCCCATAGACATCAATGGGGCTGCGTTACGGAGCTTTTCATTCCGCGATCGCAGGTGTTAGGTTTTTTTCTAACACTCTCTCCCCATTGATGTCTAAGGGGAAAGCAAACACAAGCACGTCAAAGCAGAGCTTGTATTTTATGCGGTATGGAGCTTAACGCAACCATATCGCACGCACAAGGCAGCTTTTCAAAAACTTGTAATGGCAGCGCTATGGAGAGTGGTTTAATGCAACTTTTGTTGCGGTCATTTCGCACCCTCTATAGCGCAAAACTAATCTAGGTGTAAGTTATTTATAGTAAAAAAAAAAAAAAATTGCAATATACTTTCATTATTTATTTTGCCCCCTGTATAAACTGTGGCAGAAGAATTATCTAGGCTAACCCTGCTACACATTTTTCGCTAATTGGCTTTGAACCGTGGCTAGCCTTCTCAGATGCAGACTCAAGTCCTGGATTAAGTGATGGGTGGAGTTTGGCTGTTAAAAAACAATTGCAGCAAATGAGATGTTTGTTTTAAAAGTGTTTAAACGTGGCTGATATGTAGCAAGACAACAGAAAAGTCTCTTAATTACAAACTGTTTACTGTCCCTTTAATGGTTTATCTGAGCCACAGTATTTACCAATACCAGTACCTGTGTAAGTGATTCACAAAGAAGTTTTTTTTTATAAGCCTCTTTTGATACAACAAAGAAAATGACTTTCATGTCTCTTAAAAGAAACACCTAATCCAAAATGACACATATCTAAAATATACTGTGTTGTGGAACTAGCATTATAATACATAACACATTGGTAATTATAAATAAAGAACTCCAAAAAACGTGGCAGTTTCACCTTATTCATCATTAAATGAATATATCAGTGGCATTTCTATAAACAAGGTCTAAAGTTGGAATTTGATCACCATCCAGTGGACATAAGAGGAACTGCACATTGTATTATGGTTCCTAAAATTATTTATCTGTTTCTTGCTAGTATGGCAAATTGATGAATTTTCAGAAAATCTTTGCAACAATTTAACACTTACTATGTGCCTATGTACAAATATAAATACATGTCGCATGTCTTATCATCCATTCCTCTGCTAACCATTCTCCCCACATTAGCCTTTCAAGCGAAGCACAAAAATATGTACCGCTCACGTTAAATCAATAAATGAATTACTCATATTGCAGATTGAAAGCAATATATTAGAGCTCAAGCAAAAGTGTAGGGCACACTAACATTTGGTTGCTGGATAGCACTGGTGAGCTAAATCTCACATAATAGAATTCTATGGGGCGCACTGTTGTGTATTTTTGAAAGAACATTTAGTATCAGCAGCGGTTATCTCACAACCTGTATAAGTGTTTCCTACTGCAGATTGGGCCACCAGCCATTCCTGTTCAGGACCAGCAGTTCTTTGTGGCAGACAAGTGGAGCACTAATTTGTTTTGCCCGAAAATGGTCATATTCGCCCACATATTCGCCCATTTACAGGAGCACGATAAATAACATTACAAGTGGCTGGTTAATGCTACCGCGAGCTCACTCCGAGAGGTCCGACCTCTGGTTAATTTGAAAAATGTACTCCAATTGCCCCCAAATTAAAGAGTGTAGTGCTTATATTGAAATAAAACATATTAGCATTTATTTATTTTTTACAAATAATAACTGCACAAAGCAGTTTTAGGGGTTAAAGTGAGAGGGTCTAGGGTGTTAGGAAAAAAAAACAGCACTGAAAAGTGTAACTGTTAAAACTGCAAATATATATATATATATATATATAAAATTTGCTGTCCATCACTGCGTGACTTACCCCCTTCACTGCGCTAGGTTCTCTGTCGTATATGACGACATGAGAACGAGGCTACCATTGGAGCCTTTGGAAGTGGGCTCTCATGAGTGCAAAGCTTCCATGCAAATTTGCGCTTTACGTATTGCGCTTTACTTGTAATACTAGCGCACATTTCCGTGTGCTGGTATTACTAAGTGGAGCGTAAATATCGCGCTCACAAAAGGGCAATTTTGCATTCAACTCGTAATCTAGCACATAGGCTTTAAAGGCCACTAGTGTTAAAATCAGACTGCAACACATTTTTTTTTTTTAAATGAAGAAACTGGTTCAGAATTTTAAAAGTTATTCATTAATGACATGTATTATTATTATTATTCAAATCAATGGACAGCAATAGGGGCACTCAAACTATATATGAATAATAAGTGTGTAATTAAACTACTAAAATAAAAAAAATGATGTCAACAGTAATATTTATGATTATTATGATTATTAAATTTGATGTTATTAGATATAAAATAATAAGTATAACATCAACTATAGAAAATATAAAAAGACATACGAGGGCCTTAGATAAAGTTCAAATCCAAAAATAGAATAAACAAAAATGTTCAAAAAAACGCTAGCTGGGCTTTGGCTCAAAAGATGACGAATCTAGGAAAACACAAGCAGAGACAAAGGGCGCCTCATAGCGTTTCACAAGTTCATATAAAATTCAGGTAAATCAATGAAGAAGATTCTACTCACATTTAGTGACTGGAAACTCTGAGCTATCCAGCAAGCTCCCTCTTAGCAAAGTACAGCTCCGGAGATTCACATAATGGTGATAAAGAGTCTGTAAAACAGGTAAACTCACTCTCCGCTGAAAAAGTATCAGGATGTAGCCGCTAATGGTGTTAATTCTTCGAATGGTTAGATGTCCAAGTCAATGAACTGCAACATAAAAACCCCTTCCCTTTTGTTTGTTAAAAAAATAATAATAACCTACGTAAGGTCAGAAATAAAACAACTGCAATGCGTTTTTCGGCCTTAGTTAAACTGGCTGTTTGATGAAAATGATATACTGAGGGATATATTGGCTTTTTATTAAATGCTAAATTTGCCCCAGCATATACAAATCTTTATATGGGCTGGTTTGAACACAATAGCATCATTGTATATTATTATTATTATTATTATTATACTTTATTTATTAAGCGCCAACATATTCCGCAGCGCTGTCCATGGATACAATTCATTTAAATAAAACAATACAAGACTTGTAAGATACAGGACAAAATTTACAAACACATACAGGAGGGATTGAGGGCCCTATTCCCGTGGGAACTTACAATCTAGAAGGGTAGGAGGTTGGGAAACAGGAGGTGAGGACTGCAAGATTGAGAAGGATGTTAATACAGAGTTAGATGAGGGAAATATTAGGTAAGTGAAATTAATTTATTATTGAGTTGGGTGGTAGACTTCACTGAACAGAAAAGTCTTCAGGGAGCATTTAAAGGAAGAAAGATTATGGCAAAGCCTGACAGCACGAGGGAGAGTGTTCCAGAGGGTAGGTGTTGCACGACAGAAGTCCTGCAGTCTAGCATGAGATGAGGTGATAGTTGCGGATGCAAGGAGCAGGTCATTGTTGGATCTTAGTGGACGGGCTGGAGTATACTTGTGTATTAGAGAGGATAGGTAGAGGGAAGCGGCGTTGGTGAGAGTTTTGTATGTAAGGGTGAGAATTTTGAATTTAATTCTGCTGTGAATGGGGAGCCAATGAAGGGACTCACAGAGAGGTGCAGCAGATACAGATCGATGGGAAAGGTGGATCAGCCTGGCAGAGGCATTTAGGATGGATTGAAGGGGGAGAGGCGGGAAAGAGGAAGGCCAGCGAGTTGGTTGTTGCAGTAGTAAAGTCGGGAGATAACAAGGGAGTGGATTATTTGCTTTGTGGTGTCAGCACTCAGAAAAGGGCGAATTTTAGAAATATTGCGTAGATGATTGCGGCAGGATGTAGAAAGCAATTGGATATGGGGGATGAAGGATAAGTTTGAGTCAAGTGTGACTCTGAGGCAGCGGACTTGGGGCGGTGGGGAAATGGTGATGCCGTCAACAGGGATAGAGAAGTCAGAAGTCGGCGTAGAGCTTGAGGGGGGGATAAGAAGGAGCTCAGTCTTGGACATGTTAATCTTTAGGTGGTGAGAGTCCATCCAGGAAGAAATACCAGATAAGCAGTTGCTGACATGAGAGAGGACAGAGGGAGAGAGAGCAGGGGTGGAAAGGTAGATCTGGGTGTCATCAGCATAGAGGTGATATTTGAAACCATAACTGTTGATAAGTTTACCTAGCGAAGAAGTATAGATGGAGAAGAGTAGATGACCCAGAACAGATCCTTGAGGTACTCCAACAGACAGAGGTATAGGAGAGGAGGAGTCGCCGGCAAATGACACAGAAAAAGACCTGTGAGAAAGATAGGAGTGAATCCAGGAAAGAGCAGTGTCACAGAGGCCAAAAGAGCTAAGGGTCTGTAGGAGGAGTGGGTGGTCAACTGTGTCGAAGGCAGCTGAGAGGTCAAGTAAGATGAGTGTAGAGTAGTGGCCAATATTTTTAGCAGAGAGAAGATCGTTTGTGACCTTGGTAAGGGCAGTCTCAGTTGAGTGTTTTGGGCGGAATCCGGATTGCAGTGGGTCAAGCAAGGAGTTGGCGGACAGGAAGCGGGTTAGGCGATTGTAAACTAATTTTTCAAGGAGTTTTGATGTTAGTGGAAGCAGTGATATGGGGCGGTAGCTTTCAGGAGAATTAGGGTTGAGGGAGGGTTTTTTGAGTATGGGAGTGACTTTTGCGTGTTTGAAAGAAGATGGGAATGAGCTGGTAGAGAGAGATAGGTTGAAGATGTGGGTAAGAGCAGGAGTGAGGGTGGAAGATAGGGAGGGAATTAGATGGGAAGGGATAGGGTCGAGTGGGCAGGTAGTGAGGCGTGAGGAAGATAGTAAGGAAGAAACTTCCTTCTCAGTGGTTGGATGGAAGTTACAGAGGGTGGCAGAGGGAGTAATTGGGCCTGTTGTTGGAGTATTGCAGGTTGGTGTTGGGATGTTGCTTCGGATAGTATGTGTTTTGTTTAAAAAGTAGTCTGCCAGGTCTTGAGCACTAAAGACAGGTGGGGGTGGTGGAGCAGGTGGGTAGAGGAGAGAGTTAAAGGTGGAGAAGAGTCGTTTAGGGTTTGAGGAAAGAGTAGATATGAGAGAAGAGAAGTAAGTTTGTTTGGCTAAGTGAAGGGCGGAAGTGTATGAACGAAGAATAAACTTATAGTGTATGAAATCGGGTTCAGAGTGAATTTTCCTCCAGACACGCTCAGCAGTACGGGAGCATTTTTGCAAATAGCGTGTTTGCTGAGCATGCCAGGGCTGTAACTGACGGTGTGGTGTTTTGCGCAGCTGGGGAGGGGCAAGTGTGTCTAATGCAGAGGAGAGAGTTTTGTTATAGTGGGCTGTAGCGAGATCAGGGCAGGTTATAGTGGAGGTGTGAGGGAGGAGACCTAGTGGTGGTGCAGCCTGTGCCACTGCACCAGGGCCCAAGGGCTGGGGGACCCACTCAGAGCCATAAAAATAAAATTTAAGAAAGTGTGCTGGTCATTTTTTTAATATTAAACAAATGAAAAGGAAGCAACAACCTGTATGTATAAGGTTATTAAAGAATGACAAGGCAGCACTCAAGTACCATAAAGAAAAAGTGGTTTATTAGATTCTCTCCACAGGTGTCCACGATTCACTTATTGAGTCAGAGTGTTAAAAAGAACACCAAACAAACACACATATATACAAATGCTTAACAAGTATTACCAGGCCTGGGGAGATGTGAACTAATCAAGCATAGAAGTATAGTGAGCATATAAATGTAAAAACACGCTCACAAAAATATACCTTATGTATACATAAGAGAAAATACACAATGTAGCAAACTAACATAAAATGCTGACAGCATATATAATGTGAACAGTCCATGTGGAGCACTTAGTGTATAATACACGCTCCAGAAATGTCCTTAAGGACCGTAGCAGCCCACTGCAAATGTATAAACTCACTCACAGGAAAAGATAGCAAGCTGTATTATGAAAGCCTCACCACATCTAGCGGTATTGATCCTGTGTAAACTTTTGTTGCGAATCTCCAACTGGATACAGACAACCAAACATTGAGCTGAGCTGCAGCAATCACAGCAATTATGATCAGCTGATATCCATGGTGTAGGTGAAATCCAGTAGCGCAATCCTTTTCCCACAAGGACAGACACAGGAACAGACAAGGCTTCTAGAGCTCTGCACTCACACTTGAATTTCCTTGGAAATATGTAGGTGATCTCCACCATAAGCCTTGAAGTAATTGCTTGTTTCAAAAGTTGCCGGTGCAAGGAACGTCAGACGTGATGCGTTTCGCCCCTCCCCTTCATGGACTAACCTTAGGGCTTTGTCAGATGCACTTTGTTGTTTAATCCGGCCTTTTATAGCACCTGATAATTGGTTATTTTACATGCTCCTCCTTCATCATTTAAAGGGACCATCAGTAACATAATCCTTTGAGTTTACCCTCAATATATTACACAATACCAGTTAAAGTTATCTAAGTAATGTGTAAGTATATAATTTGCATGTTATTAGCTCAAAAAGATCACTTTGGAAAGTGGCACATTGTTACAAACCCAACCTAGATACAAAATGCAAAATACACTTGCCTTTTAAACCTTGCAATGTATAAAGACAGGGTATTGGGAACCTAAGTAAGGGGTACACATTAATATTGTACATATTACAGAAAACTTGAAAAATCGATCTTTTCATTGAGGACATAGGGTGCTAGTGTGTTTAAACGATACATCCAGCGTGATTCATTTTGTAATAAAACTTTATCAACATCACCACCACGGCGATGTTGTTTTATGTGTTGTATACCTGTTACTTTCATGATTGTAAAATCTGAATTATGGTACATCTCAAAGTGTCTAACTACAGGACTGTCCTGTGCTTTTCCCTTAATATCATCCCTATGCTCCCTCACTCGATCTTTCAGGTCTCGTTTCGTTTTTCCTATATAATACATGGGACATGAACAGTGCAGAAGGTAAATTACCCTGTCGTGTTACAGGTAATCCATTGTTTAATGTTGTTTTTTTTACCTGTATTTGTTTCAAATTTACAGTTTTTTTTTATAAACCTGCAATACATGCAGTGTCCACACGGGCTGCACCCATGCCATTTTCCTTGAGTATTAAGCCATGTTTGTGTAGGAGTCCTAGGATTGCATCAGCCAATAGGATTTTTCTACCTTTATTCCGATTGGCTGATAGAATTCTATTAGCCAATCGGAATCTAAGGGACGCCATCTTGGATGACATCACTTAAAGAGATATTCATTCTGAAGAAGTCGTCGTTTGAAGAGGATGCTATGCGCCGGATGTCTTGAAGATGGAGCTGCTCCGCGTCCGAAGGATGAAGATAGAAGATGCCGTCTGGATGAAGACTTCTGCCCGTCTGGAGGACCACTTCTGCCCGTCTGGAGGACCACTTCTGCCAGCTTCGTTGAGGACATCTTGCCGCTTGGATGAAGACTTTTCCCAGTAAGTGAATCTTCGGGGGTTAGTGTTAAGATTTTTTAAGGGTGTATTGGGTGGGTTTATTTTTTAGGTTAGGGCTTTGGGCAGCAATAGAGCTAAATGCCCTTTTAAGGGCAATGCCCATCCAAATGCCCTTTTCAGGGCAATGGGGAGCTTAGGTTTTTTTAGTTAGGCTTTTATTGGGGGGGTTGGTTGTGTGGGTGGTGGGTTTTACTGTTGGGGGGTTGTTTGTATTTTTTTTACAGGTAAAAGAGCTGACTTCTTTGGGGCAATGCCCCGCAAAAGGCCCTTTTAAGGGCTATTGATAGTTTAGGCTAGGTTTTTTTTATTTTGGGTGGGCTTTTTTTATTTTGATAGGGCTCTTAGATTAGGTGTAATTAGCTTAAAGATCTGTAATTTCTTTTTTATTTTCTGTAATTTAGTGTTTTGTTTTTTTGTGATTTAGCTATTTTAATTTATGTAATTGTATTTAATTGTAGTGTAGTGTTAGGTGTTATTGTAACATAGGTTAGGTTTTATTTTACAGGTAAATTTGTATTTATTTTAGCTAGGTAGTTATTAAATAGTTAATAACTATTTAGTAACTATTCTACCTAGATAAAATAAATACAAACTTGCCTGTAAAATAAAAAATAAACCCTAAGCTAGCTACAATGTAACTATTAGTTATATTGTAGCTAGCTTAGGGTTTATTTTATAGGTATTTAGTTTTAAATAGGAATAATTTAGTTAATGATAGTATTTTATTTAGATTTATTTAAATTATATTTAAGTTAGGGGGTGTTAGGGTTAGGGTTAGACTTAGGTTTAAAGGGTTAATAAATTTAGAATAGTGGCGGCAAAGTTGGGGAGGGCAGATTAGAGGTTAATAAATGTAGGTAGGTGGCGGCGATGTTGGGGGCAGCAGATTAGGGGTTAATAAATATAATGTAGGTTGTGGCGATGTCCGGAGCAGAAGATTAGGGGTTAATAAGTATAATGTAGGTGGCGGCGATGTTAGGGGCGGCAGATTAGGGTTTAATAATATTTAACTAGTGTTTGCGAGGCGGGAGTGCGGCGGTTTAGTGGTTAATATGTTTATTCTAGTGGCGGCGATGTTGGGAGCGGCAGCTTAGGGGTTAATAATTTTATTTTAGTGTTTGTGATGCGGGAGGGCCACGGTTTAGGGGTTAATAGGTAGTTTATGGGTGTTAGTGTACTTTTTAGCACTTTAGTTATGAGTTTTATGCTATGGCATTGTAGTGTAAAATTCATAACTACTGACTTTAAAATGCGGTACGAATCTTGACGGGATAGGGTGTACCGCTCACTTTTTCGCCTCCCAGGACAAACACGTAATACCGGTGCTATAGAAGTCCCATAGAAAAAAGGGTTTACAAACTTTACATAAGTCGGTTTGCGGTAAGACCAAACAAGTGTGTGGTACACCTATACCTGGAAGACTCGTAATAGCAGCGAGCGTAAAAAAACAGCGTTAGGACCTGTTAACGCTGCTTTTTTACATTAACGCACAACTCGTAATCTAGCCGTATGCATTTAATTTCCCTGCTGTAGTTATTTATAACATGATGGAATAAAGTCTTTTGATTTTAAGGTAGTTTTGGAGTGCGACTGCTGTTTGTGGCCTTTATGATATTTATGGCTTGGTCCCGCTGTTGCTGTCAGAACCCCCACAGCAGTGAAGTAAATGTTTAATGATTCTCCCTCTCTGGATCTATAGCAATGGATTTTGTTTGTTGATTCCAAATATAAAGGACCCCAGAGGGGGTAATATTGAAAAAATAGGCATATTGGATTTTCACTTATCTTTATTTATCCAGTAAGATATCAGGGAATACTGATAGATATAGTCATTATTATTATTGTCATCTTCTTATTGTATATAGATATTATATAGCATTTTATTTTTTTTGTTAGTCTCAGTTTGGTTATAATATATATAATAGCAAGATAGTGCACACCTTTTTGTCACATCATGTTTGCACCTTTAATTTCTAGACGACTGTTGTAAGATTATTCTGTTCAGGCTGGTGCAACCTCAGGAAAAAGATTTCCTGAGCATGTTACAATATTATAGTTAATAGGAGGGAGTTGTGCTCCTTCAGATACAGTATATTTGCATCTTACTGACAACCTTCCATCCTTCATTGTAAGCTATTTCTATACTGTAAAGTGGCAAGGAAGGTTTATAATAAAATATTCAGTGATACAAGATTCTAATATACTAATGCTTATAATTTGCCTTGACAGAGGATTTAATTCAGGTTATCTTTTTTTTGGGCAAATAGATTAAAGGGACACTGAACCCAATTTTTTTCTATCATGATTCAGATAGAGCATGCAATTTTAAGCAACTTTCTAATTTACTCCTATTATCAAATTATTTTCATTCTCTTGTTATCTTTATTTGAAGTGCAAGAATGTAAGTTTAGATGCCGGCCCATTATTGGTGAACACACTGTGTTGTTCTTGCTGATTGGTGGGTAAATTCTCCTACCAATAAACAAGTGCTTTCCATGGTTCTGAACCAAAAAAATAGCTTAGATGTCTTCTTTTTCAAATAAAGAAAGCAAGAGAACGAAGAAAAATTGATAACAGGAGTAAATTAGAAAGTTATTTAAAATTACATGCTCTATCTGAATCACGAAAGAAAACATTTGGGTTCAGTGTCCCTTTAAGTGATATAACGCAGACTCCCTACAGTCTCCTTAAAGGGACAGTCTACTCCAAAATAGTTTAAAAAGATAGATAATTACATTATTACCCCTTCCCCAGTTTTGCATGACAAACACGGTTATAATAATATACGGTACTTTTTACCTCTGTGATTACCTTGTATCTAAGCCTCTGCAGACTGCCCCCTTATCTCAGTTCTTTTGACAGACTTGCATTTTAGCCAATCAGTGCTGACTCATAAATAATTCCATGGGAGTGAGCACAATGTTATCTATATGACACACATGAACTAGCACTGTCTTACTGTGAAAATGCATAAGAGATAAGAGGTGGCCTTCAATGGCTTAGAAAAGGGCATATGAGCCTACCTAGGTTTAGCTTTCAACAAAGAATACCAAGAGAATAAAGCAAATTTGATGATAAAAGTAAATTGGAAAGTTGTTTAAAATTGCATGCACTATCTGAATCATGAAGGTTTCATTTTGACTAGACTGTCCCTTTAAGTCTTTTTCTGCACTTGAAGTTGTTGTTATATTTACAGTGTATCCTATAGTACTCCATTTAGTAGAAAGTTTGTTTAATTTCTTTTGATTTATTTTTCATAATAGGAGTTGCATTCCTAGTAAATCTCCAGGGTACACCGAGAACAGAGCACTCTCACCTATGTTGGATAGCTTTAAATGTCACCTACCTTATTGGGTTTCTATGCTTTTTATTTATGCTTAAATAGGACGAGTCAATATATTCTATAGCTGTTCACTTCCTGATTTGTGTATAAGCAAGTTTTTTTCAAGTATAAATATCTGGGCTGTATGTCCTGTATATCTCTCTGATACAGCTATAACATGTAGGATAACAGTATTTGTATACATAGTAAAATTGACAGTGAGACCTGTAGACAGTGACTATGCATACCTTTGTCATATGTATATGCCTGGATATTGGATTTCTATGCTTCCTTAATAAAAAGAAGTTAAAAAAAATAGTGATTATCTGGTTAAAAGCTCATTTTCACAAAAATACACCATAAAAGCACATGAATGCCTAAGGGGAACAGGCAATGACATTTTGTATGATTCCTTACACTTCATTTGAGACTCTAATGCGCTTGAATGACTGCCGTAAATAATGCACTCACACACTGTTGTCTCCCCTTCTAATTGGAATTAACCCTTTTATTGCAAGCACAGACATTATTAATTCTGTACAATATCTTTATACAGGGTTTTAATATGATAGTGTATACCATGTTAAACCCACCTCATTATATCATGGTAAAAAAACACAAACTATTTTTGTCTTATTTTATATAAAACTAGTCCTAAAGCCCGTTCACACGGGCCGTGTTGTGTTATATTTAATTCTCTCTCTCTCTCTCTGTCTCTCTCTCGCGCGCGATCAGCTGTGCTGCCCGGTTCTCCCCTGCGCGCGCGATCAGCTGTGCTGCCCGGTTCTCCCCTGCGCGCGCGATCAGCTGTGCTGCCCTGTTCTCTCCTGCGCGCGCGATCAGCTGTGCTGCCCGGTTCTCCCCTGCGCGCGCGATCAGCTGTGCTGCCCGGTCCTCGCGCTGCTGTCGGGTGGGTGCGCGTGCGATCAGCTGCAAGAGTTTGTCTGAACTGCGCATGACGGCTTCAGACAAACTCTTGTCTTTTATAATATAGGATAAATAATTTAATTTAAAGTGATATCCATAGCTGTGGTTATTACTTTCTATGGTGGTAGCTATGGCACCTGTTACAGATCTTCCTTATTACAAGTCAACTGGTGCTTAGCACTGTAGGTTATTCTTGTTTTATATAATGATTTCTTGCATTATAGAGGCACAAAAGATTTAAAAAAAACCCAGATACCTTTTTTCCTTTTTTTTAGCCTTTAGACAATAAGGCAGTGGTCCAAAGACATGTCATTTGTACCAGGCAAGTAAAGTGGAGGGCATCCGTCATACTGAAAGGGTTAAGCATGCAGCTCAGCTGATTAGTAAGGTTAGGGTTACAGTTGTATAAAAATATTGCAGAACTGCTGGTATCAAGTGTGATTGAAGCATCATTGTCAAGCACTTCTCAATGAATTAGTGGCACCTCAAAAAGCAATAGTCGTCACTATGACAGAATAACAACAGTATGGAATTATTATGGATATGCAAATAAACATACCGGTTTGTGAGCGGATCCCTTATCCTGCTGTTCTTCATTCTTGGAATTATTGTGTGTCATAGTGAGTACTAAAAGTAGTAATACCACTGCTTTAGCTGATGTACAAATTCTTGTACAGCACCCAGGATTCAAAAGAAGAAATTTATTTAGGTACAAACAGTAGCAACGTTTCGGGAATATTTCCCTTAATCATGCATAGCATCAACAGGTGATTACAGAGCTTATATAGGGAAAATGTTAACCCTTCACATTTCTTAACACCATATATTAAACACCTTATGTTAGAAATAGCGCCATCTAGTGAAAATTACACAATAGTGTGACTTTAATTTAAATGAAAACTACCTTATAATTAAAAACATGTATTTCAACCTGTTAATCTAATTAAAAACAAAACTTAAACAGAGGATTTATGAGTTATACTTAATAGGTTACACTTCATTAATGAAGTGTAACCTATTAAGTATAACTCATAAATCCTCTGTTTAAGTTTTGTTTTTAATATAGAGAAGATACAAACTGATCTTAGGGTATACCAACAAAACCCCGATTATAATAAAATTTTAAAAGAAATAAATGAACGCACTGACAGATTCCAAGAAAATATTGTCCAGAATAAAAACAAAAAACTACAAAGGGACCATGAAGATTACACTAATAACTGTGTATACACCTTCAATCGCAAAGACAACATAACGAGAAATAGTTCTATACACCACAATCACCTAGAAACAAGAAGAATACATCCTAATAGGAATAACAATAACTATCATAGACAACCTCAAACTTTACAAAATCGATCGAATTTTGAGCATTCAACCCCTTACAATACAACCAACAATAGGACTCCCATATTTAACTCAGAACAAAGAATACACAAGGAAGACCAATACAGACAAAATTGGTCCTCATCCAACAATAGAGCTCAGCACAATTATCCCTCTTCTAAAGGGAGCTTTCAATCACATTCATACCAACCACAAAATCACCATCAATTGCCAAACAGGGAACAAACATATAATACCAATAGAGAACCAAGACCTAGACATCACCATACCAAAGATTCCCATAATATGTCCTACCAGTCAGCCCAAACATATCAACACAAAGATGCACATGTCACTTTGTACCAGGGAAACACCTGGAATTACAATAACCACCATAGACCCCAGGGTGTCTACAACAAGAGATTAGTATTGAACTTATACACCCCCAGTTTCACCTCTAGAACTATACGCTGCACATATTACATAACAAACTCTCTTTCCTTGATACACTATCATTCCACACCTATTCACTATGCAAACTAAAGAAGAACGTAGTTCCAAAAGACTTAGTTTTAACCTTTCAAAAGATAACAACATTACTGATGTTATATCAGAAAGCAATGAAATTAAACCCATGAGAGACCTCTTCTATTTATTAGAAGAGGAATTAAACAAAGAACATAGACATTGGTGGGACCTCACGGCTTTGGAAAAATATTTAGAGGTAAAATATGTCCCTAGAGGACTAAGGATTCTCAAACATTGCTCATTTAAAGATGATCCTGCACTTTTACAAAAGTGGTTTGAAGCACTCAATGAGTGTTCTTTTAACTTAATAAAGATTTTAATTGAACATAGACGCCAACTCTACAGTCAGAGTAGCACTAATATAGAGAAGATACAAACTGATCTTAGGGTATACCAACAAAACCCCGATTATAATAAAATTTTAAAAGAAATAAATGAACGCACTGACAGATTCCAAGAAAATATTGTCCAGAATAAAAACAAAAAACTACAAAGGGACCATGAAGATTACACTAATAACTGTGTATACACCTTCAATCGCAAAGACAACATAACGAGAAATAGTTCTATACACCACAATCACCTAGAAACAAGAAGAGTACATCCTAATAGGAATAACAATAACTATCATAGACAACCTCAAACTTTACAAAATCGATCGAATTTTGAGCATTCAACCCATTACAATACAACCAACAATAGGACTCCCATATTTAACTCAGAACAAAGAATACACAAGGAAGACCAATACAGACAAAATTGGTCCTCATCCAACAATAGAGCTCAGCACAATTATCCCTCTTCTAAAGGGAGCTTTCAATCACATTCATACCAACCACAAAATCACCATCAATTGCCAAACAGGGAACAAACATATAATACCAATAGAGAACCAAGACCTAGACATCACCATACCAAAGATTCCCATAATATGTCCTACCAGTCAGCCCAAACATATCAACATAAAGATGCACATGTCACTTCGTACCAGGGAAACACCTGGAATTACAATAACCACCATAGACCCCAGGGTGTCTACAACAAGAGATTAGATCGTACTGACCACAAAGACACATCACATTATTACAGACAACAAACCGCCAACACACCAAATACTGAGTTCTGGAACAATCATGATAATCCACAGACTCAAACAACACATATTGAACAATATGAACATAATAATAGATTTAGTCCACTCCTAATGATGAGTGATGGAGAAAGCCCCAGCAGTAGCCATAACCCACCACCGCCTTTTTTAGGGATAGGCCCCAACACCAGAGTGGAAAACTTGCCGGCAAGGCCCGTAAAAAGACCCCATACAACAGAAAACGAGGCAGGAGGGGCAGAGGCCTTACCGCCAAGAAAGCGGAACTATCCAGACTAGATCAGGGACTATTCAACTTATCATCATACACACTATCTATAGAAGAGAAAAGAGTATTGAAAAAAGGCTTGTCCTTTTGTCCACCAAACACACCAAACATCTTCAATCTATTTGTTGATGTGAACAATTTTACCCGCAAGTTATCGCTACAAAAATACTTTGCAAATAAAAAATTAAGCAGAGAACAACTACATGACACTAATTCACAGGTAATAATAACTGACAACATGCCTGCTGATAATTCAACACCTTGTGTCATAGCGAACATTGAAGATATAACTGATAATTTATTTGAAGGATACTTACACACGAATGTTAAAAATAAATCTAACTTCAATCCCACCAACATCAATAACAAATACATTGAACTTTATCAAAACATGGTCTTAGAGGACTGTGAAAAATTATTGAAAACAACAGCAAAAAGGACAAACTATTCCTTTCAGAGACACAAAAAAGCTTTGCACAAATTACAGAACAATCCATCCGGACAAGGGGGGTGGGATCATTATTCAGGACTATAAAGATTACACCAAAGAAGCAGAGAGAATTCTAGGTGATATTAACTACTATCAAATTCTATCCAGAGATCCGACCCCCCTTTTCAAAACATCATATCAGGAATTAATAGGCAAGGGCTCTTTGCAGGGTATACTAAACAAAGAAGAACGGGAATTCCTTAGAATAGACAATCCCAGTATCGCTCATTACTACCATCTTCCAAAAATACATAAGGATAAAAATAACCCCCCCGGACGTCCCATCATAGCTGGGATAGGCAACCTAACATATAATTTATCATTCTACATCGATCAGTTTTTACAAAAATTTGTTATCACTCTTCAGTCATACATCAGAGACAGCACTCATCTTTTACAGTTATTACAAAACCTCACTCTCACCAACAAAAAGAAATTATGGATTACCTGTGATGTTAGTTCACTTTATTCAAACATCTCTCATGACTTAGGATTGATGGCAATATCACATTTTTTAGAACAGGACCCATATTTACCAAAATTACAAGGAGCTTACATTTTAGAATGCATCAAGTTTATTTTGCAACACAATTATTTTCTATACTTAGACCAGTTTTATTTGCAGACTAGGGGAACGGCCATGGGTACCAGGTTCGCCCCAAGCTTCGCCAATCTCTTTATGGGATTATTTGAGGAGGTATATATTTACAATGCGGATCTTGGGGAGAACCTGGTATTCTATTGCCGTTATATAGATGACCTCTTATTTATCTGGGACGGGTCATTAGAATCAGCCGAATCATTCATCACTCGACTCAATGACAACAATATGGGAATCACCTTTACAGCCAACATACAATCCGAAGCAATAGACTATTTAGATCTTTCACTCAGTTGGGGGCTTAACCAGACTATTATATCTAAAACTTTTTTCAAAGATGTGGACAGCAATAGCTATTTGGAATACCATAGCAACCACCATAGGAGTTGGATTAACAACGTACCGTAAGTCAGTTTAGACGCATCAGAAGGAATTGTTCGGATTACGATATGTTTCTTGAACAAAGTCAGACTATATACAACAGATTTATAGAAAGAAAATATCCAGCTCACATTTTAGACCATGCTCTTACCAGAACCAAAAGATTGGACAGGAATGAGATATTATCCAACAACAATAAGAACAAAAAAACAAATCAACTAAGCAATACACCAATAGATCAGGGAAATCCTATGTTTATCACCCAATACAATAATCATTTCCAAAAAATTAATCAGATTATATACAAACATTGGCATGTCATCCAAAGGGACCCTATTTTGAAGAATATTTTACAGGAAAGACCAAAGATAGTCTATAGGAGAGCGCCAACTCTGAGAAGTAGTTTAGCACCCAGTAAAATTGTCAAACATACCCAACTACAATCCAAGACAATCACAAAATCCAAGAGGGGCATTTTTGGGTTACAGGGAGTGTATAGATGCGGAAGAACGGGTTGTAAGTCCTGTCAATATATCAAACACGGCACTAAAACTTTTAAATCTCACACCACCGGAGACATTTATCCCATTCAGGGATTTTATAACTGCAATACATCTTTTGTTGTCTATTTATTAGAGTGCATTTGTGGCCTGCAATACATAGGCCGCACCTCCAGGAAAGCCAAGACAAGATGGGGGGAACATTTTCGTAACTGCAAAAATTGCAAGAAAACGAAAATTAAACATAGTGTTCCAACCCATTGTCTAACAAAACATCAAGGCAACCCCCACATTTTTAAATTTATTCCCATAGATTTTATTCCCAGGTCAGTAGATTATAATAGAACCAACAAACTCAGACAACGAGAAACTTTCTGGATTTTTAAGTTAAAAACACTATTTCCGGAAGGTTTAAATGCGAACTTAGACCTAGCAGCCTTTAATTAATATCCAGAAATAATAATAAACATACCTAAATCAGACATCCATAACTGATAAGATCAAAGACTATCAATAACATTTACACTCGGATTTAGATTAAAATATTGATACATTATGAATCAATATTGGAATCATAATAATTAGTGGCATTTTAATTAGGTTTATTATTTATTAATATTTTTGACCCATTATTTTTTACATATTAATACAATTTCCAGCTGAACAGTATTCATTGGAAAATATTATCAGCCCTATCTGTTTACGACTCAGTTTCAACAATTGTAGTATAACAGAAACATATTTCAATATGCTTTACACTCACCAATTATTCTTCGATACTAGGAAGGGCTAATATCTGCCATGTCTATTATTGAGAATGACAAATATATGCAATAGCAAAATACTCATTGTTTGACATCATTCATATATTGCACAACATATTATATAGTAAAAATACATATTTCAATCCCAATGAGGCATGTAATTTTGCATCAACAGTGCAAAAACTAGGTACTGTTATAATGATTAAACAAACCCTAGGATGTTAACTTTTAATTTGTTCCATATTCATATGGTACATTATATTTAACAATCTATTCCTCAACAATTTATTACTATTATCATTTTGGGATTACAACACTCATCGAACTGATAATCTAATAAACTCTGGATTTATATGTTACTAAAAAAGATAATACACTGATGAATCAATTTCAGAGGCATAGTGAAGACTATTATATTAAACACAGATCATTTACATACACATATATTCAAAATTATAGTGCTCTTAATTCCATAGCCGTGAGGTTTAAAATTAAAGGATCAATTTTTGAAACCCAATTTTGGTAACCATTGTATCCACGCTTACAACCAGATCACGTTCCTTTCTATCACATCTCACTTTTTTCTTAATAGTTTCAAATAATACCACACATTCTTTTGAATTATTCGAAATTCTAATATGCTTTATTTATTTATACATACCAACTCATATACACACACAATCTCGAGAAACAACTGTAGGCATTTATTTCATACTCTTTTTTACAAACACTCTGTATTCAATATCAAAAATTAGTAACGTATATATGAAACAGTGTAAAAACATTTTGTAACTATATGGTGACATACACCGACACTAACTACCAATCTACAGATTTTACAATCAATGCTGATAAGATTCACAGAATTTGTTTGGTCTTGATTGGTCTCTTTTTAAAACTATGACAACTTCCGTTTTTAATCACCTGTATATAAGGTTGCAATGTACTAGTAAATTTATCCCTTGTTTTTATGCCTGAGGAAAAGACCATTGGTCTAGAAACGCGTAGCAAAAACCTGGATTGATTAAAGATTTTAACTTTATTACACGGAAGTTATCTCTTACGATTATTTACCTTACCTGGAGAGGTATCTTTGTCTAATACCCATTGGAGGTTACAGTGCACATGGTGCAGAGACTGTAAGATTTAGAAATATTTGAATGTAACACTAATTGATATGGTAACACTAGCTTCAAAGTGAAACCAAGTAGTATAGTGTCATTTAGTTTGCAAAGGTTAAGTTGGTATGGAGAATGTACAAACAAGATATAACTTTGGTATCCATTCAATCTATTATTTATAGATGATGGAACTTTAAAGATAAATTAACTGAGTAGTAAGAAAAAATAAAAATAAGGTGGATTTACTTTGTCTTTTCCTTAGAATATACTTGAGAGTTGCTTTAACAGTTAAGCTGCAGTGAGTGAGTTAATCAGGCAAGAGAAGTAAGACAGTCTTATATGTTTTATGCAAAGCTGCAGTGAGTGAGTTAATCAGGCATGAGAAGTAAGACAGTCTTATATGTTTTATGCAGTCCACAATTCAGTAGCAGTTTAGACAACCTTATATGTTTTATGCAATCCACAATTAAGTAGCAGTTTCTTAAATGCTAAGTCTGTTCAATAAAACATTGTGTACTCACAGAATCTCTTGTGAAGCTCACAGCAGTGACTAGAGTCTCTGAATGTTGGTATCTGATCTGGAGGGGAGGAGACTTCCTGTTCTGTGTGCACAGATGAGTCTTTGCAGAGCTTGTGATGTCACAGGACAGAGTGGAGAGCTTAAACTGATATTATGCAATTCACAAGAAATATAAGGTAAAATTAAATATGTACATCTGCAGAGTACCTTTGTTAAGTAGACAATGGTGAGTCTGGAGGAAGGCAGTTGGAGGGTGTTGATAAGGTAGATGAATATTTAGTTGCAGTCACTGGCTGTGCAGGAATGTGCAAACAGAAAGTTCCTAGATAAAAGGAATTGATTCCAGTGACTGTAGTTCCTATTTGCAAACACAAAAGACCAAGAGGTTAAACAAATGCAGAGAGAAGGCAGTACTTCAGCTGTAGCAAGGCTCAGTGTTACTAGTGAAAATAACAAAATACTAAGCAACGTTTGTAACCTGAGCAGGTGTTTAAATGAGAGGAGGAAGAATCCTATTGGTTGAATTCCTTAAAGGTACAGCATAACCACAATTCCTGACATGACTCCCCCCTCAAGCAAGCTGATCCTCAGCTTGAGGCCTGGGACGGTCCGGAAATCTCCTGTGAAATTGTGCCACCAACCTAGGTGCGTAAATATTAGAAGCAGGCTCCCAATTATCTTCTTCTTCCGAATAATTCTTCCACCTCACAAGGTATTGTAACATTCCTCTAGAATAACGTGAATCAAGGAGTTCCTTAACCTCATACACATCCGAGTCTTGCATGCTGAGTGAGGATGGGAGTATAGGTGCTTTAGATCTCGTTGGAGTATAAGGCTTAAGGAGGGAAACATGAAAAGTAGCGTGTATTTTCATACAAGGTGGTAATTTAAGTGTAACCGCATTCTGATTAACAACTTTCACAATTGTGAATGGTCCACAATACTTTTGAGTCAATTTCCTACTGGGTACTTGTATCCTTAAGTTTTTGGTTGATAACCAAACTTGGTCTCCAATTTGATAGCGAGGTGGTTCCCGGCGTCTTAAATCATAGTAGTACTTCTGTGAATTTTGTGCCTTTATAATATTGTCTTTAATAAAATTGAAATTATCCTGTAGTGAATTATTGAATTCATCCACCAGGGGAGAATCTGAAGGAGTAGAGGAAACTTGAGTGAAAGAAGGATGATATCCATAATTCGCGAAAAACGGAGTAAGTTTAGTTGAAGAATTAGTTAGATTATTGTACGCAAATTCTGCAAATGGTAGAAATGTTATCCAGTTATGTTGTTGATAGGAACAGAAACAACGTAGGTATTCATCCAACCATTGATTTATTCTTTCTACTTGTCCGTTAGCTTGAGGGTGGAATGATGTTGTATATTGGTGTTTGATACCAAGGGAAAGACATAGGCTTTTCCAGAATCTGGAAGTGAATTGGGAACCCCTATCTGAGATCACAATGGATGGTACTCCATGTAACCTGACTATTTGTTCGATAAAGAGAGTGGCAGTTTCAGCTGAACTTGGCAGCTTATGGAATGGTATAAAATGTGCCATTTTTGAGAAGCTATCAACGACTACCATTATAGTGGTGTGAGTTTCAGAATAGCTGCGTTCTGCCTTGCGTTCCCTGAGTCTTCGGTCAATTTGTGTTGCCAGTTTCATAAGTGCTTCTAAGGTACTTGGCATTTCTATTCGAGCAAGTTCATCTTTAACTGAGTCAGACAATCCCAGTCTGAACTGATTTCTTAGGGAAACCGAACTCCAGGCAGAATCTGATGCATATAATTTAAATTCGGTGATGTAGTCTTCTACTGTTTTTTTTCCTTGCTTGAGACTCCTCATTTTTTGTTCAGCGGTGAGTTGTATATCTGCATCCCTGTACAGCTCATCCATAGCAGAAAAAAATCCTGAGAAAGAATTCAGCAAAGGATCATTTGTTTCACATAAGTGGTCAGCCCACACCCTGGGTTCTGACCTAAGAAATGAAATTGTTGAAAGAACCCTGACCCTGTCTGTAGGGTACGTTTTGGGTTTTAGGTTAAATAACAAATGGCATGCATTTTTGAATTGCCTGTATAACCTCCTATCACCAGTGAAAGGTTCTGGTAGGCTTACTTGTGGCTCAGTACTTGGTGTGTTTTGATCTTTGAGATCTTTAATTAGTTCTCTAAGTACCTGAGTTTCAAGTTGCAAATCTAAAATGGCTTGTCCCATTTTATCCACCTTTTGATTTAAATTATATACAAATTGAGGTATTTCAGCAGGATCCATACTAGCTGAATATAATTACTAAATTCTTATTTATTTATTTTTTTTTTTTTTTTTTTTTTTTTCTTCTTATTTGGCTTAGTATTATGTAAGATTTAGAAATATTTGAATGTAACACTAATTGATATGGTAACACTAGCTTCAAAGTGAAACCAAGTAGTATAGTGTCATTTAGTTTGCAAAGGTTAAGTTGGTATGGAGAATGTACAAACAAGATATAACTTTGGTATCCATTCAATCTATTATTTATAGATGATGGAACTTTAAAGATAAATTAACTGAGTAGTAAGAAAAAATAAAAATAAGGTGGATTTACTTTGTCTTTTCCTTAGAATATACTTGAGAGTTGCTTTAACAGTTAAGCTGCAGTGAGTGAGTTAATCAGGCAAGAGAAGTAAGACAGTCTTATATGTTTTATGCAAAGCTGCAGTGAGTGAGTTAATCAGGCATGAGAAGTAAGACAGTCTTATATGTTTTATGCAGTCCACAATTCAGTAGCAGTTTAGACAACCTTATATGTTTTATGCAATCCACAATTAAGTAGCAGTTTCTTAAATGCTAAGTCTGTTCAATAAAACATTGTGTACTCACAGAATCTCTTGTGAAGCTCACAGCAGTGACTAGAGTCTCTGAATGTTGGTATCTGATCTGGAGGGGAGGAGACTTCCTGTTCTGTGTGCACAGATGAGTCTTTGCAGAGCTTGTGATGTCACAGGACAGAGTGGAGAGCTTAAACTGATATTATGCAATTCACAAGAAATATAAGGTAAAATTAAATATGTACATCTGCAGAGTACCTTTGTTAAGTAGACAATGGTGAGTCTGGAGGAAGGCAGTTGGAGGGTGTTGATAAGGTAGATGAATATTTAGTTGCAGTCACTGGCTGTGCAGGAATGTGCAAACAGAAAGTTCCTAGATAAAAGGAATTGATTCCAGTGACTGTAGTTCCTATTTGCAAACACAAAAGACCAAGAGGTTAAACAAATGCAGAGAGAAGGCAGTACTTCAGCTGTAGCAAGGCTCAGTGTTACTAGTGAAAATAACAAAATACTAAGCAACGTTTGTAACCTGAGCAGGTGTTTAAATGAGAGGAGGAAGAATCCTATTGGTTGAATTCCTTAAAGGTACAGCATAACCACAATTCCTGACAGAGACGCTGATTTGCTTTGATCAAGCAACGCTGAGATCCACCTGTTTGCACCACATCCAAGGCCACCCAGCGTGTTAATCGAACAACGCTGAGATCTACCTGACTGCATCTCGTCCGAGGCCACCCAGTGTGCTAACCACTGAGAGTGTTAGTCTGTCTGATAGCACCGGTCACCGAACGGTGCAGAGCTGTTCGGTAAGCCTTTTTGATTTCTTTGCCGTCTGAACCTGTATCAACAGTATCACGCTATGTGGCGCCCTCTTTCTCACTTTTAATTTTCAGAAATCTTCACGCCGAAGACTAGAGGAGCCTTGCCGCCGACATCTTTTGTCATATACTGATATTGACTTTCTGCCCTATTTCACGGAAGCCATTTGGTTTGTTTATAAGTTTCACTTTTTGTATTCACCCAGCGCACCCCGCTCTAGGTTCCCCTCGGGGTTCCTTGTCTGACTCATATTTAATAAATATAACACTTTTTGCCAAAGCTAAATACCGGTCAGTGGTAGTTTTAGGAGGTGGTAGGGGATGTTGAAGATTCCAATAACCCCAGATTAATCATTATTAACCCTTATTGACATGGCCAGAGCATTCCCAAACCCTCCGACTGACAGATCAGGTAGACATGTGAAAAGGTATTGCTATTGAAAGGGTTTTCATGGGATTTTCCAATTCAAACCCATTCCAAATCATGAAAAGCATAAAATGAAAGGGATACCAAAATGCTTTTGTGCTATGTAAACACCCACTAAACTTGCATGAGGAAACACTTTAAAAACTAAGTATTGCATATTTTGAGTGACATTTCTCTTTTTGTTGGGCTTTTTGTAAATATTACAGTTCATGTTAAGATCACACATTTACAAATGGGAATAGAGTTTTTGTTTAGTAAAATGTTGAAAATTAAATTCAGTTTGAAGCCATGAAACGTGGGCACGAATTAAATACAAATCATTTCAAAGTTCAATTATTACAATTGTTCGGAAATGTAAATATGTCTATTATAAAATTAAGTAAAATGACATGAAATGTTTATTGCACTCACAAATTAATATTATTGGTTAAGTTTAAAAAAAATGGCATCAATTTTATATTCATTATCTGTAATGTTTTACTATTGCTTTAGTCCTAGATCTTTTGCTTCGATGAAGGTCCCTGGAAAACACTAAAGTCTCTAGTCCTGTTTCTTACGGTTTGTTCACTTTTCATATTTTTAGCTATATTTTGCTTTTACATTTTTTTTTCTAATTCCCTTTTTTCTACTCAATAAACAGCTCTTCCTGTTGATTTGAATAACATTTCGCATTAATAACGATTGTGTGTAAAACTTGTAGAATGCATTTCCCAGTAACATTAAATAAACCAATAAGTCAGTCAATACCAGCTTGCTATTAAACAAACATTTTAATAAAAAACAAACAAAAATAATGTCACCATTTACATGAAGTCAAGTAAGTAAGTCAAATATGAAACACAAAATATTAATTTACCAGTGTAATTGACCAGTTGGAGAAGGGGAATAAGGGAAATTATACAAACTTTTTTTTTTCAGGATTCAGATAGATTCATTCTTGGTATACTTTGTTTAAAAAGCAAGTAGGAAGGCTCAGGGGCATCCATGTATCTGGAGCACCATATGAAAGTTTTGCAAGAATGTTTTATAAATGTTATACATTCTGAAAACGCTTGCCATCCAGTGCTCAAAAATAAATGTACATGTTAACTACATAGGTATTCTCTTCAACAAAGAATACCATCAGAACAAAGTAAATTTGATAATAGAAATTGTAAATATTTGTAAAATCTGAATCATAAATAAAATGTTTTTTTTCCCCTTAGTTTAACCTCACATCAAGCCTAACTATTGCATAAAACACTTGACAGTAGATATAGATATTAAGCAAATATTATTAGGATTTGATGATCAAAAACTCGCCAGCATGGAGAGAAATCATACACAATCTTTTGGGGATTTTTTGGAACATTATTTTGCTGTGTATGTCGCTCCTTCACATTCATAACTCTGTATAGACAGGTAAACAGTTATCCTAACATTTAAAGGGACATTACAGACAAAATTGGAATCCACATGCATTTCATTTTTGAACAAAAATGCTTCTAATAAAAGCTATAGCTGTTTCAAAAGTGTATTTAAGTATGCACCGTGCACCAGCATTTTAAACACAGAACTTGCTTAGAGAGTCTAAGGTGTTTGTACCATCTGTTAATGACTCAATTTATTAATTGTTAACATGATACAAGGCCCACTTATCACTCTGAGCAGCTGCAGTATTTAACATGCTGGTGCACTGAGAATATCTAGCTATGCTTCACATGCACGTGCAGAGAAAAATGTTAGCACTAAAGCAGTGATGACTTTTACTAGAAGCATTTTTGCCACTAGATGTATATTGCAAATATGTTTATATTCAAAGATGTAATTCATCTATGTGCATTTAAATTTTGACTGGAATGTCCCTTTAATTTTCCCAAATTCATTGAGGGACCTTAAAGTACTGATAAGACTGCTTAGATAATCTTGTCAGAGAGGAGAGCTTTAGATCATCAGACTCTTAGTCAGAAAGAAGTTTCACACAGTGAATCAGACAATGTGATGGATTAAAGAAACATACAAATAAATGTGAAATCACATCACTATCAGCACATACACAAGGGGGGGGGGGGTCTGCCCCCAACCTACTGCAGTATGCCCAGCAATCTGCATCCTCAGCAAGAATGATCTCCAAACCTGTGACAATAAATAGATGTATATTGCACTATTATTTTCAAGGATATGATTTTTCCGAGAGTAATAATCTAATGACTGGGTGCAGTACTGACAAAAGAGAAACTACAATAACAAAACTGTCCCATACGAAGAAAATATTAAACGGTCAGTCAAAGTTCAACTTTCATAGGTTAAACAAATGAGTTTAAAACCAATTTACTTCTATTATCAAATATGCTTCATTCTCTTGGTATCCTTTGTTGAAGGACACACCTAGCTAGGTAGGCTTCAGGTGCATGCACGTACGTACCTGTAGTATTCTATGACAGCAGTGTTTGCAACAATGTATAACATTACTACAAACACTTACATCAAGCACAGCTGACATTGACATGCACCCTCCTGAACTCCTAAGAGCTTACCTAGGTGTACTCTCCAACAAAGAATACCAAGAGAATAAAGCAAATCTAATACAATAAATAAATTGGAATGCTGCTTAAAACGACATGGTCTTTATGAAACATGAAAGTATCATTTGACTTTACTGTCCCCTTTATCTTTGTTATATGCAGCAGTATTGGCCTTCTTGCATCTCGTTTTGACTGTTGTATTCATTTATGTGCAATTAAAAATGTACTAATACAGTGTGACTAGAAAATGGTAAATAATATATTTCAGTAAGTATTGTCTTGTGTCCGGCTATAGTGTGCGCAGCACCCACTGAAACCTCTGTATTACAGGTTTGACTCCTGGCAGGATCATCTCAGTCTTTCATCCTTATTGAGCTTGATAAACCATTAATTATTATTATTTATCAAAAGCGGATTATCATGTGCTAAATGTATTACGTCCTCTGGAGAGAAAATAAATACAAATTACCATCTTTATTACCGTTATTTGTACTTGTGCCACATTTTCCAGTGCATATTCTTCTCTATTAATAAGAAAATGTGCATAGAAAAAAAAATACAATATTGAAAATCCTGTGGATCCAACATAATTGTATTGATTTTTTTTTTACATGATTATTTTGCTTGAACATCAGTGCTATTTTTCTTTCAGTACATACTTTTCAACTGCTTCAAGATGCTTGTCCATATGCATAGTTAGGCTAGTAACCTTTGTTAATTTAAATAAAAAATAATAAAAATATAAAGCCATAGTCCTAGTTTCCATTGCTGTTGTAAACTGGGGATAAAAAAAAAAAAAACTTTCTATAGATTATAATGGATATTCTTGTTTTTAACATCAGTTTACAACAGCAATGGAAACTAGCCAATAGGGCAAGATTTATCATGAGGCGAATGCACCGATTGGTTGCAGGCTTGCTCATATAAGCCTGCAACTGATATTTATGAAGCATCGGTTTAAGTGGGATTGGCAAATTAAATTCACCCTAGATTTATTCGACTTGGTGATTGACAAGCCCTACTCTCGTGCAACTGGTTGTTTGAGGGTAGCAGGCAGCATTGCACAAGTGTTTGCTTGTGCAATGATAAATACAGGGAACATATGCGCCTCACAATCTGTGATGGAATGTGAATAGGTTCACAACATGTGAATCCTGTCTGTTTGTAGATTGATAAATCTTGTCCATATTATTTTAATTGTCTTTAAAATGGATTATAACAGCCAGAAAGATCTATACTGCACATCATGGGTCACGTCAGTCCTAGAGGTAAGAATGCGGAAGAATTCTGGTATTCTAATCAGAATTATAGCAGGTCAGGATGCTGAAGTTAGATACAGCAACATTATCACAAACATTATTCAAGTACCATTACATTTTTAAAATTTCTGTTTATAATATTGAGGATTAAACTGATGATTTATATGAGGTAATTAAAAAAACCTGCTTCGTCCTCATTATCTACAAAAAAATTGCGAGTTCCCTTTAGACATAATTTAGTATTAATTATCTTATTTTCAGTTAGCAAAATATATTTTCGTATTCTCGCTATTTGTCATTGTGAAGGTAGTGTGTGCTTGATTACCAAAGGGGGCATTATTGTGTAAAAAAACATTTTACCCTAAAAAGCCACATATTAGCACACAACACAATGTAAACACATATCCTAATAAGGAAATGTAAAAGTTTAATCATTTGGTACCTGTTCACAGTTACTATAAACAGATACCAATCTATTAAATGACTTCCAAACAACAGGATCCTTAATGCACACTGTTCCGCCACCTCTTCGCTCCTCCTCTTTATTGCGATTCATGTCTCCAACACAGGCCCAGCCAGGTGTCCCGCTATCTGTGACACACCACTTGGAGTGATCAATATGGGTGGAGAAATTATGAGCTTGCGAAAAGGCAATATAATCGATATTGTAGACGTGGTGTGGTATTGAGCAGTCTGATGGGAGGATGCCTGCCGAGTTTCTCCAAAACTGCACATAAAGTGCAGACTGCAGCACTTCAGATAGCCAACCTGAGTATAGATCTGTTAAGGTAGAGCAGAGATAACATTATTATTGCTTTGTAAAATCCTACTACACTGGCCCATCTTCTGAGTGCCATTTTGTGTAACCAAATTCCACTATTTAATTGCGTTATTTATTTATTTTGCAAGAAAATATAAAATTAAATTAGTCATTTTTATTTTGAAACAGGAAGCAGAAATTTGTACACAGCTAAGCTATGGGATAGAAGCTTCCCTCTACTTTACTGATAGACAGCAGACAGTGAATTGTCCACCTGGCATTGTAGTACAACTATGTTGCCCGCATTTATAATGCCACGCCCCATGTTATAGTGCAACCAATTGCAAGAAAGCAGGGCTTGTCAATCATAAGGATCAGGATGATTTAATTCAGTCACCCTTGAGGTGGGGGAGAGATTAAGTAGCAGTGGTGTTAATACGGCTGATATTTAACTAGCGTTGCATGCTTGCATAGGTCTCTGATGATACATCTGCAGCTTTAGAAATCTAGCCCTATGACTCTATTAGTGGTTTTGGTGGCAGATGCAGCAGTTAAAGGGTCAGTTCACTATAAAATCGTTTTTACATGTATTCCCCATGACGTGTTATAAAAGCTGCAGCATATAAAGGGGCAGTGGAGAGCAAACGTTTGTGCGGGAGCGATAAGGGGTTTATCGTGGGTGTTTGAGCTCATCAGGCTTATTGCTCGTATTACGAGTTGAAAGTAAACAGGACTGATTGAGCGCAATCACGATTTACGATAGAATGATTACCGCAACTTCAGAACGCTGGTTAACTGGTTTTGCAAAACTAAAAAGTGTCACAACAAACACATCAAAAGTACATTACAAGGTATAGTTACAGTCATAATAACACTATCTAATAAACATTTTTTTGTTTAAAGTACACAAAAAAGTTATAAGGTCTCAAAGATATTAGATCAAAAAGGCAGTCAAAGGGCTTTAAAATAGACATACATACATATACATGTCTAGAGATGTGTGTGTGTGTGTGTATATATATATTTATATATAAACTTCTTGAGTAGAAAAGCAAAAAGCTGGCACACAGATACACACGCATATCTATTTATTTATATATATAGATGAAAACATGTAAAAGCATAGTTATGCAATATAATTTAACTGTGTATTTATTTCACATTCCAATGTTCTGCACATTGGGGAATATGTTCTAAGTATTTATAAATAGAAATTCCTATATATATCTATAGTCTAAGTGTGAATCCGTATATAGTAAACCCAAACAAACGAGTGTGGAGGGTGCTCAGTTCCAATATAATATTATAAATACAGAGAAACAGAAGCACCATATAAAGCACTCACTTCAGAAAGGTATGTAGGTAGTGAAAGTCACAACTAAGACTTTAAAAATGAACTTTTATTTAGTTATCTTATAAAATAGTCCGTAATACCCGGACTTTATATATACAAAACGAACATATAAAATTAAAAGAAACAAAGGTGAAATTAGGTGTGCTGAATTATACCAATATTAGGTTATACCCTGAATATGATAGCAAATATAAGGAACAAATATTAGGGAATCTGAATCCTATTTATCAAGCCGTCAACCGCAAATACGCTGGAATTCCGCAGCGTAATTGTGGCGAGCCTGATTCGCCCTATCAAAGCCTACAGACCGGCAAAAGTTGAAATTTATGACGTAACATATGTTCCGCCGGTCTCAGTCCGACACATATCGATGCTTACGTCATTACAGATGTTCCGAATACAAATTCGGCACTATCTGACAACTTTTGCAAGTTATCAAACTTCTAACAGGTACGCTCGCCACTATTCCGGCACAGCGTACCTGGTTTTCAATCCGCCACCCTGGAGGCCGCGGATGCCATAGGAATCAATGGGAGTCTGCAAGCAGCGAAAGCTTATGTTCGATGCTGCCAGATATCCCATTGATTTCAATGGTAGAAAACAAGTAGCATTTACACCTAACACCCTAACATAAGCCCCGAGTCTAAACACCCCTAATCTGCCGCCCCGACATTGCCACCACCTACATAATGTTATTAACCCCTATTCTGCCGCTTCCGGACCCCACCGCAACCTAAATAAAGTTATTAACCCCTATCCCGCCACTCCCGGACCCCGCTGCACTAAATAAATGTATTAACCCCTATTCCGCCGCTCCCCGACACCGCCGCAACTAAATAAACGTATTAACCCCTAAACCCCTGGCCTCCCACATCACTACCACTTACTAAACCTATTAACCCCTAAACCGCAAGCCCCCCACATCGCCATGAACTAAATTAAGCTATTAACCCCTAAACCTAACAACCCGCTAACTTTACATTAAATATTAACTCATCCCTATCTTATAATAAATTTAAACTTACCTTTAGAATTAAAATAAACTATATTAAACTATTAATTAACCTACCCTAACTATTATACTAAAATTACATTCAATTACATTAAACTATATTAAACTATTCATTAACCTACCCTATTATACAAAAATTACATTATACTAACAATTAAAATAACTATATTACATATTTAAACACCTAACCCTACTCAAATTATTTAAATCTACTATTAAAAATTACTAACTTACAAAAAACTAACAACTAAGTTACACAAAATAAAAAACACTAACGGCTAGATTACGAGTTTTGGAGTATGAGTGAAAAAGCAGCGTTAAAGCTTTTTTTCACTACCGCTGGTATTACGAGTCTTGCAGGTTTAGCTGCACCGCACACTTTTTTTGTCCGTCACGCAACCTAACTACCGCAGCTTTCCAAAAGTCCTTTTTCAATGGGACTTCCTTTGCGCCGGTATTACGAGTTTGCCTGGGAGGTCAAAAAGTGAGCGGTACAGCCTATACCGTCAAGATTCGTACCGCCACCTGAAAGTCAGTAGTTATTGGCTTTATGTTACAACGCCGTAACATAAAACTCATAACTAAAGTGCTAAAAAGTACACTAACACCCATAAACTACCTATTAACCCCTAAACCGAGGCCCTCCCGCATTGCAAACACTAAAATAAAATTATTAACCCCTAATCTGCTGCTCCCGACATTGCCGCCACTAGAATAAACCTATTAACCCCTAAACCGCCGTACTCCCACATCGCAAACACTAGTTAAATATTATTAACCCCTAATCTGCTGTCCCTAACATCGCCGCAACCTACATTACAGTTATTAACCCCCTAATCTGCTGCCCCCAAAATCGCCGCCACTATACTAAAGTTATTAACCCCTAAAGCTAACCATAAGTCTAATCCTAACACCCACTAACTTTAATATAATTAAAATAAATCTAAATAAAACTTACTATTAATAACTAAATAATTCCTATTTAAAGCTAAATACTTACCTGTAAAATAAACCCTAAGCTAGCTACAATATAACTAATAGCTCTTTTACCTGTAAAATTAAAAACAAACAACCCCCCAACAGTAAAACCCACCACCCACACAACCAAACCCACCAAATAAAAACCTATCTAAAAAACCTAAGCTCCCCATTGCCCTGAAAAGGGCATTTGTATGGTCATTGCCCTTAAAAGGGCATTTAGTTCTTTTTCCTCCCAAAGTCCCTAACCTAAAATTAAAACCGACCCAATAAACCCTTAATAAAACCTAACACTAACCCCCGAAGATCCACTTACAGTTGTTGAAGACCCGACATCCATCCTCAACGAAGCGGCAGAAGTCCTCAGCGAAGCTGGCATCTTCTATCTTCATCCATCCGGCGCGGAGCGGCTCCATCTTCAAGACATCTGGCGCGGAGGATCCTCTTCTTCCGACGTCTTCTGAAGAATGAAGTTTCCCTTTAAATGACATCATCCAAATGGCGTCCCTTGCATTCCGATTTGCTGATAGAATTCTATGAGCCAATCGAAATTAAGGTGGAAAAAATTCTATTGGCTGTTGCAATCAGCCAATAGGATTGAGCTTTCATCCTATTGGCTGATCCAATCAGCCAATAGGATTGAGCTTGCATTCTATTGGCTGATTGGAATAGCCAATAGAATGCGAGCTCAATCCTATTGGCTGATTGGATAAGCAAATTTTTTCAACCTTAATTCCAATTGGCTGATAGAATTCTATCAGCCAATCGGAATGTAAGGAACGCCATCTTGGATGACGTCTTTTAAAGGGAAACTTCAATCTTCAGAAGACGTCGGAAGAAGCGGATGCTCCGCGCCGGATGTCTTGAAGATGGAGCCGCTCCCCGCTGGATGGATGAAGATAGAAGATGCCGTCCGGATGAAGACTTCTGCAGGCTTGGATGAAGACTTTGGACCGCTTGGATGAAGAATTCTGCTGGCTTCGCTGAGGACTTCTGCCGCTTCGTTGAGGATGGATGTCGGGTCTTCAAAAACTGTAAGTGGATCTTCGGGGTTAGTGTTTTTTTTAAGGGTTTATTGGGTGGGTTTTAATTTTAGGTTAGAGACTTTGGGCGAAAAAAGAGCTAAATGCCCTTTTAAAGGCAATGCCCATACAAATGCCCTTTTCAGGGCAATGGGGAGCTTAGGTTTTTTAAAAGGATTTTATTTAGGGGGTTGGTTGTGTGGGTGGTGGGTTTTACTGTTGGGGGGGTTGTTTGTATATTTTTTTTACAGGTAAAAGAGCTGATTTCTTTGGGGCAATGCCCTGCAAAAGGCCCTTTTAAGGGCCATTGGTAGTTTAGTGTAGGCTAGGGTTTTTTTTATTTTGGGGGGGCTTTTTTATTTTGATAGGGCTATTAGATTAGGTGTAATTAGTTTAAATATTTGATAATTTATTTTTTATTTTGTGTAACTTAGTGTTTTTTATTTTTTGTAACTTAGTTGTTAGTTTTTTGTAACTTAGTAATATTTAATAGTAGATTTAAATAATTTGAGTAGGGTTAGGTGTTTAAATATGTAATATAGTTAATTTAATTGTTAGTTTAATGTAATTTTAGTATAATAGGGTAGGTTAATGAATAGTTTAATATACAGTAGATTAATGTAATTTAATGTAATTTTAGTATAATAGGTAGGGTAGATTAATTAATAGTTTAATATAGTTTAATGTAATTTTAGTATAATAGTTAGCGTAGGTTAATTAATAGTTTAATATAGTTTATTTTAATTCTACAGGTACGTTTAAATTTATTATAAGATAGGGATGTTGTAATTTTAATGTAAAGTTAGCTGGTTGTTAGGTTTAGGGGTTAATAGCTTAATTTAGTTTATGGCGATGTGGGTGGCTGACAGTTTAGGGGTTAATAGGTTTAGTAAGTGGTAGTGATGTGAGAGGCCAGGGGTTTAGGGGTTAACACATTTATTAAAATTGCGGTGGGCTCCGGGAGCGGAGGGATAGGGGTTAATAACTTTATTAGAGTTGTGGTGGGCTCCGGGAGCGGCAGGATAGGGGTTAATACATTTATTTAGTTGCGGCGGGGTCCGGGAGCGGCGGGATAGGGGTTAAACATTTTAGTATAGTGACGGTGTTTAGTAACAGGGTATAAATAAAGTTGGGAAAAAGCCGAATAGCAGCGAAATCGATGACTGTTAGTTAACAACAGTCCGCTGCTCATCGCCCCGTACTTGGTGCGCGGCTTTTTGACAGCTTTTTTGATAAATAAGGAGAGCGTATTCAGGTCCGCGGCCGCAATGTTAGGCGAGCGTATTGGTGCCGGCGAATGAAGCACAGTTGACAGCTTGATAAATAGGCCTCTCACACACCCCTTCAATATATATATCTCAAAAATTCATTTTCAACAAATAAAACGTATGTAGAACTATTTTCAACACATACAAAATATATTTTAACGGTATATAACAAATAGATGTATGTGGAACAACTTTTAACACATACTCCAGGGGAGCGTGAGAGTTATCTCTAATAATACGGTTTTGGGATAGTGTCCCTTATTTATTTATAGTAGGCATACGGATTCAGATTCCCTAATATTTGTTCCTTATATTTGCTATCATATTCAGGGTATAACCTAATATTGGTATAATTAAGCACACACAGGTTTTTCACCTTTGTTTCTTTTAATTTTATATGTTCGTTTTGTATATATAAAGTCTGGGTATTACGGACTATTTTATAAGATAACTAAATAAAAGTAAATTTTTTAAGTCTTAGTTGTGACTTTCACTACCTACATACCTTTCTGAAGTGAGTGCTTTATATAGTGCTTCTGTTTCTCTGTATTTACTATATATATCTATACCTATACCTATATATAATCATGAATATATTTAGGTATAGATATATAATGTACAAAAAAAACCAAGATATACATGTAGAAATATGTATTTATGAATAAATAGAACATATTATGTTATGTGAAGAACAATGAAATGTGAAATATTCATAGTTTCATGTTGGGTTAGCGCACATAAGAATATGCAATAGGGTTTGTGCGAGAGTGGTGCGTTTTTTTTCTCTCCATTGCTGGATTTGCTATTTGAAACAGCAGCCCATCAAAATAGGCTTGGCTTGCTGACAGATCAGATCTTGTTATCTTATCATTTAAATGCTTCCCTTTCTTATTTCTGTCTCAATACAATACTTAAAGCTCTAAAATGTTAATTTTCAATTATTCTTTTTATCTCTTCCACCTACATCTAATCCCTAGATTACGAGTTTTGCGTTATGAGTAAAAAAGTAGCGTTAAGCCTCATAACGCTGCTTTTTTACTACCGCTGCTATTACGAATCTTGTAGGTACAGCTGTCCCGCACACTTTTTTTGCCTTACCGCAAATCAACTTACGCAATTTGCGTATAGTCTTTTTTCAGTGGGACTTCCATTGCGCCGGTATTACAAGCTTTTTTTTTATGTCAAAAAGTGAGCGGTACAGCCTATCCCGCAAGATTCGTAACGCATTCTAAAGTCAGTAGTTATGAGTTTTACACTACAAAGCCGTAGCATAAAACTCATAACTAAAGTGCTAAAAAGTACACTAACACCCATAAACTACCTATTAACCGGCCCTCCCGCATCGCAAACACTAAAATAAAATTATTAACCCCTAATCTGCCGCTCCGGACATCACCGCCACTAGAATAAACATATTAACCCCTAAACCGCCGCACTCCCGCCTCGCAAACACTAGTTACATATTATTAACCCCTAATCTGCTGTCCCTAACATCGCCGCAACTTACATACACTTATTAACCCCTAATCTGCCGCCACCAACGTCGCTGCCACTATGTTATATTTATTAACCCCTAAACCTAAGTGTAACCCTAACCCTAACACCTCCTAACTTAAATATAATTAAAATAAATATAATTAAAACCTAAAATTAAAAACTAAATAATTCCTATTTAAAACTAAATACTTACCTGTAAAATAAACCCTAAGCTAGCTACAATATAACTAATAGTTACATTGTATCTAGCTTAGGGTTTATTTTTTATTTTACAGGCAAGTTTGTATTTATTTTAACTAGGTAGAATAGTTATTAAATAGTTAACTATTTACTAACTACCTAGCTAAAATAAATATAAATTTACCTGTAAAATAAAACCTAACCTAAGTTACACTAACACCTAACACTACACTACAATTAAATAAATTAACTAAATTAAATACAATTAAATAAATTAAATACAATTACCTAAATTACAAAAAACAAACAAACACTAAATTACACAAAATAAAAAATAAATTACAAGATATTTAAACTAATTACACCTAATCTAATAGCCCTATCAAAATAAAAAAGCCCCCCAAAATAAAAAAAAACCCTAGCCTAAACTAAACTACCAATAGTCTTAAAAGGGCCTTTTGCGGGGCATTGCCCCAAAGAAATCAGCTCTTTTACCTGAAAAAGAAAAAAACAACAACCTCCAAACAGTAAAACCCACCACCCACACAACCAACCCCCAAATAAAACCCTAACTAAAAAAACCTAAGCTCCCCATTGCCCTGAAAAGGGCATTTGGATGGGCATTGCCATTAAAAGGGTATTTAGCTCTATTGCGGCCTAAAGCCCTAACCTAAAAATAAAACCCATCATAGGGTGAAACATGTTGATGGTATACAGGCTGAACATTTCTGACTACTAACACACAGGCACAAATCTCCGGATAACATCTGATCCAGTGTCTAATCTTTGGAACATTTAAAAATAACCAGGTTATAATATATCCTTTATACAACACTACTTGCATGCTATCAGCACTAAGTGCAAGGAGACTTTGTGTTGCTATTACTTTTGGAAAAGTTCATTTGTATCCAATCCAGCCCTTAACCAGAACTGCTACATAGTTGATCAGAGCTGTGGCATAAGGTAAAGTCACGTGATCACCACAGATGAGCCACACAACACGCCAAACACACGCTTGAAAACTGCGGTAAGAAACAAGAGCTAGGAGCATAGCTCATGCAGTCATATTGACAGACATCCGGACAAAAACGAGTACAGGGGAGGAGAACGTTAACGAACGGCCGTTTGTTTTATCCAAGCCAGTACACCTGCAAACACGCTGGAGCGTGCACCACACTCTTATGAATAAGTGCCGACAGTGTCTTCAAAAACACGCTGCAGCGTACACCATATCCGTAAGAGGAAAAGAAACCACTTGTTACGAATAAGTGTTGATACTTCACTCATATACACGCCGGAGCGTGCACCATATCTTTAACACCTAAGTAAGTACTTATAACGTATAAGTGCGAACAGCAGAGCAGAGAATACAACAAAGGAGAGGCTGATAAATATACCAAAAAACGTTAAGGCATAAAAAGAAAAACTGCATTAGACACTGAATGTGTCAGAAGACCCGGTAAGCCTATTTCATCATCCTGTAAATAATAATTCATATCGATAACATAGTGACGCTTTGCTTCTTACAAACTGACAGAGAAAAAAGACATTTAAGTTGCAAGAAACTTTGTATACCAATTGTGTATCATTATTCCCATTAGAACGATACATTTTAATGGTTTGTCACCCATCTGAGATACTCTGAACTTTGGGCAGATTTGGATGTTTTAGTTTTAATTAACTAAGGTGGAATAGCTAACAGTTGTTTTTAGTTTCTGCATACGTTATTTTAATTTTTGAGTCCGACACTATTTTAACCAATCTGTTGAATATATATCTGATCTGTTATTGCGAAAGGGAGATGTCCCTGTTATTTCTGTTTTAATTTTGTACAATAAATAAGAAACTTTAATTAAGATTTGTAGAGTGTTATATTGATCTCCAGACTACTCCTATAGCTTTTGTTAGCGCTCCTGAACCATTCTAGTTGGTTTTATTTATTGTTTGATTTGGTTAATCCTAGGGAAGATTACCTGTAAGGGAGCTTAGGGGTAATATACTGGGCGCTATACTTAGTACCTTTTAACTAAAAATAAAACCCACCAATAAACCCTTAAAAAAACTAACACTAACCCCCTGAAGATCCACTTACAGTTTTGAAGATCCGACATCCATCCTCAACGAAACCGGGAGAAGTCCTCATCGATTCAGCAAGAAGTCCTCAACGAACCCGGGAGAAGCCTTCATTCAAGCCGGGAGAAGTGGTCCTCCAGACGGGCAGAAGTCTTCATCCAGACGGCATCTTCTATCCTCATCCATCCAGCGCGGAGCGGGTCCATCGTCAAGACATCCGACGCAGAGCATCCTTTTCTTCCGACGACTACCCGACGAATGAAGGTTCCTTTAAGTGACGTCATCCAAGATGGTGTCCCTTAGATTCCGATTGGCTGATAGAATTCTATCAGCCAATCGGAATTAAGGTTGAAAAAATCCTATTATATATTTAATCAGCCAATAGGATTGAGCTTGCATTCTATTGGCTGATTGGAACAGACACCCCTCATACCGCACCCCTCATAACGCAAAACTCGTAATCTAGCCGATTGTTTCTCAATAGCCTATACCTAGGTATAGAAACCTTCATTATAGTTAGGGATACAACAGGCTAAATCAGCTATTTAAAATGCCAATATAAAGGCTAAGGAGCTATATGTAAACAATTTAATTCACTCCAGCAGGTAACATAATAATAATAACATGGATCATTGGAAACAAATTAAAGGAGATAAAGTTTTTGGTAAACTGCCCCTTTAAATCAAACAATAATGTTTACAAACATTATAAAGCAGCCTATGAAAAACATGAGAGCACAATGTGTTTATAATGTTAACTGTAACCTCATTCATCTTTGATTCTAACTGCCACATCTGCTCCCAAAACCTGCTCAAATAATAATAAAGGACTCACAATCATATTGTATTATTAGATATTGTCATGGACAAATTCCAATTACAATTCTCACAACTACTACTGATTTAGCTCATTTATACAATTACTGGTTAAATAATTGTCTTTGAGAACAACACTGCTACTCAGAATTTTGGGTTGGTAGAATGGAGGTATGAAGTTTTCAATGCACTTTTCTGCTGTTAAAGGGACAGTCTACACCAGAATTTTTATTCTTTTAAAAGATAGATAATCCCTTTATTACCCATTCCCCAGTTTTGCATAACCAACACAGTTATAATAATATCCTTTTAACCTCTGTGATTATCTTGTATCTAAGCCTCTGCAAACTGCCCCTTTATTTCAGTTCTTTTGACAGACTTGCAGTTGAGCCAATCAGTGCCTGCTCCCAGATAACTTCACATGCACGAGCACAGTGTTATCTATATGAAATACGTGAACTAACACCCTCTAGTGGTGAAAAACTGTTAAAATGCATTCTGAAAAGAGGTGGCCTTCAAGGTCTAAGAAATTAGCATATGAACCTCCTAGGTTAAGCTTTTAACTAAGAATACCAAGAGAACAAAGCAAAATTGGTGATAAAAGTAAATTGGAAAATTGTTTAAAATTACATGCTCTATCTGAATCATGAAAGTTTATTTTGGTCTAGACTGTCCCTTTAATTAAATTGTTAAAATAAAAATTAAAAACGTATTCATAGCTTTATAACACTATTGATGGGGAGCCAAAATCTGTACTCTTTCAAGAAGCTACTTTAATTTGATAACTGGTTGTTATAATGTTCTACTCACACCATGTATGTATCCAGCCAAATATCTACAAATTGCTTGGTCTGTTTGCTTATTTTAGAGACATGTCAGAAAATACTGTATATATCTATTTAGGGAGAATAAGGAACTGGAAAACTATAGCTATAATATGTTATAGAGGCAACCAGAATTTCTTCTCATGGTTACCCAGCTCCTGAGTGCCTTATTTTCCCTATAACTTTTATTACAGAAAATCTGTTGCCCCTGTAACATCTTATTGCAGTAACCCAGCTCCTGAGTGCCTTATTGCCCTGTAACATCTTATTGCAGTAACACAGCTCCTGAGTGCCTTATTGTCCTGTAACATCTTATTGCAGTAATCCAGCTCCTGAGTGCCTTATTGCCCTGTAACATCTTATTGCAGTAACCCAGCTCCTGAGTGCCTTATTGCCCTGTAACATCTTATTGCAGTAACCCAGCTCCTGAGTGCCTTATTGTCCCTGTAACATCTTATTGCAGTAACCCAGCTCCTGAGTGCCTTATTGTCCTGTAACTTCTTATTGCAGTAACCCAGCTCCTGAGTGCCTTATTGTCCTGTAACATCTTATTGCAGTAATCCAGCTCCTGAGTGCCTTATTGCCCTGTAACATCTTATTGCAGTAACCCAGCTCCTGAGTGCCTTATTGCCCTGTAACATCTTATTGCAGTAACCCAGATCCTGAGTGCCTTATAACACTGTAACATCTTATTGCAGTAACCCAGCTCCTGAGTGCCTTATTGTCCTGTAACTTCTTATTGCAGTAATCCAGCTCCTGAGTGCCTTATTGCTCTGTAACATCTTATTACAGTAACACAGCTCCTGAGTGTCTTATTGCCCTGTAACACCTTATTGCAGTAACCCAGCTCCTGAGTGCCTTATTGCCATGTAACATCTTATTACAGTAACCCAGCTCCTGAGGGCCTTATTGTCCTGTAACATCTTATTGCAGTAACCCAGCTCCTGAGTGCCTTATTGCCCTGTAACATCGTATTACAGTAACCCAGCTCCTGAGTGCCTTATTGCTCTGTAACATCTTATTGCAGTAACCCTGCTCCTGAGTGCCTTATTGCCCTGTAACATCTTATTGCAGTAACCCAGCTCCTGAGTGCCTTATTGCGCTGTAACATCTTATTGCAGTAACCCAGCTCCTGAGTGCCTTATTGCCCTGTAACATCTTATTGCAGTAACCCAGCTCCTGAGTGCCTTATTGCGCTGTAACATCTTATTGCAGTAACCCAGCTCCTGAGTGCCTTATTGCCCTGTAACATCTTATTGCAGTAACCCAGATACTGAGTGCCTTATTGTCCCTGTAACATCTTATTGCAGTAACCCAGCTCCTGAGTGCCTTATTGCCCTGTAATATCTTATTGCAGTAACCCAGCTCCTGAGTGCCTTATAACCCCTGTAACATCTTATTGCAGTAACCCAGCTCCTGAGTGCCTTATTGCCCTGTAATATCTTATTGCAGTAACCCAGCTCCTGAGTGCCTTATTGTCCTGTAACATCTTATTGCAGTAACCCAGCTCCTGAGTGCCTTATTGTCCTGTAACATCTTATTGTAGTAACCCAGCTCCTGAGTGCTTTATTGCCCCTGTATAATCTTATTGCACTAACCCAGCTACTGAGTGCCTTATTGTCCTGTAACATCTTATTGCAGTAACCCAGCTCCTGAGTTCCTTATTGCCTCTGTAACATCTTATTGCAGTAACCCAGCTCCTGAGTGCCTTATTGTCCTGTAACATCTTATTGCAGTAACCCTGCTCCTAAAGTGCCTTATTGCCCTCTAACATCTTATTGCAGTAACCCAGCTCCTGAGTGCCTTATTGCCCCTGTAACATCTTATTGCAGTAACCCAGCTCCTGAGTGCCTTATTTTCCCTGTAACATCTTATTGCAGTAACCCATCTCCTGAGTGCCTTATTGTCCTGTAACATCTTATTGCAGTAACCCAGCTCCTGAGTGCCTTATTGCCCTGTAACATCTTATTGCAGTAACCCAGCTCCTGAGTGCCTTATTGCCCTGTAACAGCTTATTGCAGTAACCCAGCTCCTGAGTGCCTTATTGCCCCTGTAACATCTTATTGCAGTAACCCAGCTCCTGAGTGCCTTATTGTCCTGTAACATCTTATTGCAGTAACCAAGCTCCTGAGTGCCTTATTGTCCTGTAACATCTTATTGCAGTTACCCAGCGCCTGAGTGCCTTATTGCCCTGTAACATCTTATTGCAGTAACCCATCTCCTGAGTGCCTTATTGCCCTGTAACATTTTATTGCAGTAACCCAGCTCCTGAGTGCCTTATTTTCCCTGTAACATCTTATTGCAGTAACCCAGCTCCTGAGTGCCTTATTGTCCTGTAACATCTTATTGCAGTAACCCAGCTCCTGAGTGCCTTATTGTCCTGTAACATCTTATTGCAGTAACCCAGCTCCTGACTGCCTTATTGCCCTGTAACATCTTATTGCAGTAACTCAGCTCCTGAGTGCCTTATTGCCCTGTAACATCTTATTGCAGTAACCCAGCTCCTGAGTGCCTTATTGCGCTGTAAAATCTTATTGCAGTAACCCAGCTCCTGAGTGCCTTATTGCCCTATAACATCTTATTGCAGTAACCCAGCTCCTGAGTGCCTTATTGTCCCTGTGACATCTTATTGCAGTAACCCAGCTCCTGAGTGCCTTATTGTCCCTGTGACATCTTATTGCAGTAACCCAGCTCCTGAGTGCCTTATTGCTCCTGTAACATCTTATTGCAGTAACCCAGCTCCTGAGTACTTTATTGTCCTGTAACATCTTATTGCAGCAACCCAGTTCCTGAGTGCCTTATTGTCCCTGTAACATCTTATTGCAGTAACCCAGCTCCTGAGTGCCTTATTGCCCTGTAACATCTTATTACAGTAACCCAGCTCCTGAGTGCCTTATTGTCCTGTAACATCTTATTGCAGTAATCCAGCTCCTGAGTGCCTTATTGCCCCTGTAACATCTTATTGCAGTAATCCAGCTCCCGAGTGCCTTATTGCCCTGTAACATCTTATTGTAGTAACCCAGCTCCTGAGTGCCTTATTGCCCTGTAACATTTTATTGCAGTAACCCAGCTCCTGAGTGCCTTATTGCCCCTGTAACATCTTATTGCAGTAACCCAGCTCCTGAGTGCCTTATTGCCCTGTAACATCTTATTGCAATAACCCAGCTCCTGAGTGCCTTATTGCCCCTGTAACATCTTATTGCAGTAATCCAGCTCCTGAGTGCCTTATTGTCCCTGCAACATCTTATTGCAGTAACCCAGCTCCTGAGTGCCTTATTGTCACTGTAACATCTTATTGTAGTAACCCAGCTCCTGAGTGCCTTATTGCACTGTAACATCTTATTGTAGTAACCCAGCTCCTGAGTGCCTTATTGCCCTGTAACATTTTATTGCAGTAACCCAGATCCTGAGTGCCTTATTGTCCTGTAACATCTTATTGCAGTAACCCAGCTCCTGAGTGCCTTATTGTCCCTGTGACATCTTATTGCAGTAACCCAGCTCCTGAGTGCCTTATTGCTCCTGTAACATCTTATTGCAGTAACCCAGCTCCTGAGTACTTTATTGTCCTGTAACATCTTATTGCAGCAACCCAGTTCCTGAGTGCCTTATTGTCCCTGTAACATCTTATTGCAGTAACCCAGCTCCTGAGTGCCTTATTGCCCTGTAACATCTTATTACAGTAACCCAGCTCCTGAGTGCCTTATTGTCCTGTAACATCTTATTGCAGTAATCCAGCTCCTGAGTGCCTTATTGCCCCTGTAACATCTTATTGCAGTAATCCAGCTCCTGAGTGCCTTATTGTCCCTGCAACATCTTATTGCAGTAACCCAGCTCCTGAGTGCCTTATTGTCACTGTAACATCTTATTGTAGTAACCCAGCTCCCGAGTGCCTTATTGCCCTGTAACATCTTATTGTAGTAACCCAGCTCCTGAGTGCCTTATTGCCCTGTAACATTTTATTGCAGTAACCCAGATCCTGAGTGCCTTATTGTCCTGTAACATCTTATTGCAGTAACCCAGCTCCTAAGTGCCTTATTGTCCTGTAACATCTTATTGCAGTAACCCAGCTTCTCAGTGCCTTATTGTCCTGTAACATCTTATTGCAGTAACCCAGCTCCTGAGTGCCTTATTGCCCTTTTAAAAATTATTCCAGTAACAGAGACTATGGGGCCTATCTATCAAGCTCCGAATGGAGCTTGATGCCCCGTGTTTCTGGCGAGCCTGCAGGCTCGCCAGAAACAGCAGTTATGAAGCAGCGGTCACAAAGATCGCTGCTCCATAACCTGTCCGTCTGCTCTGAGCAGGCGGATAGACATCGCCGGAATTCAACCCGATCATACTCGACACCCCCTGCTGGCGGACGATTGGCCGCGAGTCTGCAGGGGGCGGTGTTGCATCAGCAGCTCTTGTGAGCTGCTGGTGCAATGCTGAATAAGGTCCGCCAGACTTTAAAAAATAGAGGCCCATGAGTGCTTTATTGTCCCTGTAACAAAGTATTACAGTAACCCAGCTCTATTATATTCCTCACTGCGGTTTATTGTCTCACCATTTCTAAATTTCCCAGTCTTGGAGAAGCTGGTGAATTCTTTTCCTCCGGCTGACATGAGAGTTACTGAACGATTCCATGGTCTTGAGGTTACTTGTTTATCCTCTGCTGCAGCTTTCAGATCAGGAAAATCACAAGAAAATGTTTCAGGAATAGATGAATCATATGATGAGATTGTGTTATAGAGGAGCTGCGTACCTGTGGGAGAAATTCACAACAGCTCGGTCAGATCAGTTCTTTCTGATATACCTGTAATGATTGTGCTCTGTTATAACTGTAATCACAATCCCCAGACTTCTATTTTCCACTATGTGCATCAGACAGACCAATTACAATTTAAAACTTGGAGTTTATCCAGTAAAAATGACCAAAAAAACAAGACTTCCCTGTCAGCTACTCCTGCACGGATCTCTGATATATGAAGCAGATAGGTCAGTAAAGTGACACTAAAGTCAAGATTCAGATAGAGCATATCATTTTTTTTTTAAATCCTATTGTCGCCCATTACTTGGAACATGCACAGGATATGCACACTTTCTGAAGCATCGGCTCCTACTGAGCATGTGTAAGCGTGCACTATATACACATATATGCATCTTATGATTGGCTGATGGCTGTCACATGATACAGGGGGAGGAAAATTGAATTAACTTTGAAATTTGCCAAAAATCTTTTGAAATTTAGTACTATTAGGAACTACTGCAAAGCCTGCATTCTAACTCACATGTCATACATTCTATTCCAGCAGAGCACACTTGTTTTCTTACCAATATCTTTGAACTGGTTATATGAGTAGGTGACACAAAGAAAAGACTGGCCATTGTGAAAAGCATTTGTGGGCCAATCATATTTCATATTGACAGGGGGTGGAAAGTGAGGAGTACTATGTACCAGCCAAAATCCTTGCTTGCTATCCAGAAGAACAACACCTGTACAAAAATAAGTTATAGTGTTGTTAGTTTCACAATACATCTTCATATAGTACATATATATATATATTATGTTTTGCTTCTGGTGATGTTGTACATAATTCTTAATTCATTATATATGAAATGTGTGACTTTAAAAACAGCAGCAGTACATTTAAAGGAACATTAAACTTAATGCATTCTACATAGAACAATATAACCAAAACAAGTGGTGAGCTATTTATGGCTTTCGTCGCATGCAAACTTTGCTAGCAATAAGCTTTTAACATGGATGGGTTTGCGCGCTTATTATAAGTTGAAAGTAGAATGTTGTGTGCAAGCGAAACTCAATGTGCGCTAACTTCAGGACTAAGGATTTATATAAATATATATGTATATATATATATATATATATAAATATATATGTGTATATATATATATATATATATATATATATATATATATATATATATATACAGGTAGCCCTCAGTTTACGCCGGGGTTAGGTTCCAGAAGGAATGGTTGTAAATTGAAACAGTTGTAAATTGAAACCCAGTTTATAATGTAAGTCAATGGGAAGTGAGGGAGTTAGGTTCCAGGCCCCTCTCAAAATTGTCATAAGTAACACCTAATACATTACTTTTAAAGCTTTGAAATGAAGACGTTAAATGCTAAACAGCATTATAAACCTAATGAAATAATCCCACAACACAGAATATATCATTAAACTAAGTTAAATGAACAAAAACATTTGCTAAACAGCATTATAAACCTAATAAAATAATCACACAACACAGACTTCACTTGCATTTTTCTGCAAACAGTTCTTTCTATGCATTCTAATCTGGACTGATTTATAGACAGGGAGACCTTGTTCCTTTGAAATCTGCTCGATAGCTCAGGTCTGGTTAAACTGATTAATTTCAGCTTGCTTGGCTTTGCTGCAACACAAGCGGACAGCTCCACCTACTGGCTATTTTAATCAATGCACTGCTTCTCAATACTTTTCAATAGCAGTCACATGACTGGAAAAAAAGGTTGTTATTCTGAAACGGTGTAAATTGAACCGTTGTAAAACGAGGGCCACCTGTATATATATAAAATTCAAGTAAAAAGTTAATCCCAAGGCAAAGTTTAAAAAATCAAAAGTTTTATTATAATCCAAATAGGATAAAAGTAACCCATGGGGTCCAAATTACACATAAAAGCACAGATGCATTAGGCTGATATGTTTGGGCAAACTGCCGTAATCATAGCTGACACAATACATCTGTGACACTTATTTAAAAGCACACCTTAACTTTCATTGGTTTTAAAAGTAACCAATGCCTGAGTTCAATTACTGTGTATCTTTTTAACCCTTAATACTCTGTCGCTACCTGTGAAACATTTGTAGAGTTGTGAAGAAACATTTCTGAATGTTAGCAGCTGATGACAAACTCATTGATTGTGTAGAGAGGGGTTTAGGCTGTTCATATAAGAAGAGCAGAACATTAGGGAACTTCCTGTCCCCATCTGAATTGCCCACTGTAACACCTACGACACAAGGTTCTTGGCTCAGACATGCGGGGATGTACAAGTGTGGGAGAACAAGGTGCAGACCTTGTGAGTTTGGCTTATTTTCTGACAATTTTCATTCAGAAGTCACAGGAGGAACATTTAAAATTGCATCTTGCCTCAATCGTACATCCTCCTATGTTATATACCTCATAACATGCATCCAATGTAGACTGCAATACGTAGGTCTTACGACCAATGATGTGAATACCAGGATCAGAGACAATCTGTCCACAATAAAGATAGGCGAGGATACCATGCCCCTGGTTAAACATTTCAAAAACACACATAAGAGCAATGCTACCTTGAGGTGGCAAGCCATTGAATGGATTAAACATCCAACAAGAGGTGGAGACAGAGACCAGATACTAGGCAAAAGAGAAATGTTTTGGGTTTTTAGACTCCAGACAAGAGTGCCTAGGGGGCTCAACTCAGAGTATGATTTGATCTATTATTGGAAATAACTATCACAGAAGCTGAATGCTTCTGTAGTTTTGAACATACTCTGTTTTGGGCTAGGGCACCTACTATTTATTTCATTCATCTTTTGACACAGAAAATGAATGTCACCCTTGAGTACAACTTTTTCACTAGACTATCTAAATAATCTATGCTGCTAACATAGTCATTTTTGTATTTGTTATAGAGAGGGGTAATCGGGTATACAATATGTGTTATATATATTTCAATGCACAATACGCACTAATGTATCAATGTATACATATGTATGTAAATATGTATGTGTGTGCATATGGAGGTATTTAATATTGTATATCATGACCCCATACTACTTTTATGACGTTTTATGTCCATTTCCATCTGTCTTTCCACAATACCCCCGTTAATAACATCCCTAAATCTCACCAAGTGAACTACAATTAAGTCATAGGAGTCAGTGAATGAATAAGGTTGCAACATACAGATATCTCAAGACTTTGGAAATATATATTATCTATTTTGATAAGAAACATTAGACGCGCAACAATGATGTATAGCAATACATGTGCCTACAGTCCCACGGCGGTGACACAGACAGCGACTATGATACTTCCTAAAAGACTTCTATACTATGAATCAGTTGTCACATCCATTTCCAAGTCACTTATTCTATCATATAAAAATAATATTTTTATTATGTCACATCTATAGCCCATTACCTATGTTACTATTATATATACCCCATGGAGGACAGACCAATATACGAATATATACAACACATAAAATGTAAGATACACCCTTTCATTATGAGTTAGATATATAACTTTATGAGAGGTTCTATAGGAATTCTGGTAATTGGGTTTACATATGTTTAGTAGTTTCACAGGTAGTGATGTCCGAATAGTTTGCCGGCGAATAGTTCCCGGCGAACATAGCATGTTCGCGTTCGCCGATGCGGGCGAACATATGCGATGTTCGATCCCCCCCTTATTCGTCATCATTGAGTAAACTTTGACCCTGTATCTCACAGTCTGCAGACACATTCCAGCCAATCAGCAGCAGACCCTCCCTCCCAGACCCTCCCAGCTCCTGAACAGCAGCCATTTTAGATTCATTCGGAAGCTGCATTGTTAGTGAGAGGAGGGACAGTGTAGCTGCTGGTGATTTAATAGGGAAATTGATAGCTAGGCTAGTGTATTCAGTGTCCACTACAGTCATGAAGGACTCATCTGATCTCTGCTGTAAGCACAGCACCCCAAAAAGCCCTCATATCTGGTGTAACAGTAGTGTAAATTTTAAAAAAAAAACTTTTTTGACTGTGAAACATCAGTCTGCTAGTGTAATCTAATTGCAGTTGCCTGCCTGCCAGCGTGTGTGCCAGACCCACTTGCCCAGTGCCACACCACTCATATCTGGTGTAAAAGTAGTGTAAATTTAAAAAAAACAACTTTTTTGACTGTGAAACATCAGTCTGCTAGTGTAATCTAATTGCAGTTGCCTGCCTGCCAGCGTGTGTGCCAGACCCACTTGCCCAGTGCCACACCACTCATATCTGGAGTAACAGTGTAAATTTAAAAAAACAAAAACTTTTTTGACTGTGAAACATCAGTCTGCTAGTGTAATCTAATTGCAGTTGCCTGCCTGCCAGCGTGTGTGCCAGGCCCACTTGCCCAGTGCCCCCACTCATATCTGGTGTAACAGTAGTGTAAATTTAAAAAAAAAAAAACTTTTTTGACTGTGAAACATCAGTCTGCTTGTGTAATCTAATTGCAGTTGCCTGCCTGCCAGCGTGTGTGCCAGGCCCACTTGCCCAGTGCCACCACTCATATCTGGTGTAACAGTAGTGTAAATTTAAAAAAAAAACTTTTTTGACTTTGAAACATCAGTCTGCTAGTGTAATCTAATTGCAGTTGCCTGCCAGCGTGTGTGCCAGGCCCACTTGCCCAGTGCCACCACTCATATCTGGAGTAACAGTAGTGTAAATTTAAAAAAATAAAACTTTTTTGACTGTGAAACATCAGTCTGCTAGTGTAATCTAATTGCAGTTGCCTGCCTGCCAGCGTGTGTGCCAGGCTCACAGCGTATACTGTGCCCACTTGCCCAGTCCCCCCACTCATATCTGGTGTAACAGTAGTGTAAATTAAAAAAAAAAAACTTTTTTGACTGTGAAACATCAGTCTGCTTGTGTAATCTAATTGCAGTTGCCTGCCTGCCAGCGTGTGTGCCAGGCTCACAGCGTATACTGTGCCCACTTGCCCAGTGCCACCACTAATATTTGGTGTAACAGTAGTGTAAATTTAAAAACAAAAAACTTTTTGGACTGTGAAACATCAGTCTGCTTTTTTGTGTCAGGCTCACAGCGTATACTGTGCCCACTTGCCAAGTGCCACCACTCATATCTTGTTTGATAGTAGTGTAAGTGTACATTTAAAAAAAAAAAAAAACTTTTTGGACTGAGTCTGTGAAACATCAGTCTGCTTTTTTGTTTCAGGCTCACAGCTTATACTGGGCCCACTTGCCCAGTGCCGCCACTCATATCTTGTTTAATAGTAGTGTAAGTGTACATTTAAAAAAATAAAAACTTTTTGGACTGTGAAACATCAGTCTGCTTTTTTGTGTCAGGCTCACAGCGTATACTGTGCCCACTTGCCCAGTGCCACCACTCATATCTTGTTTAATAGTAGTGTAAGTGTACATTTAAAAAAAAATGACAGGCAGAGGCAGGCCACCCCGCAGGTGCCGTCGTGGTCGTGGTGCTGTGATTCCCTTTGGCACTAGAATAATGCCCAATGTTCAGAGGCCACATCCCATGAACTCGAAAAGTTCTGAGGAGGACATAGTTGACTTTATAACACAGGACACCCAATCTTCTATGGCTCCCGCTCCGAACCTTGACGCATCATCCTCCTCCAGCTTATCTTCGGGCACCTCTCAAGTTACCACTCGCCCGCCTGCCGCCACCACCAACACTAGCACCACAGCCGCTTCACTTGATCTGTCAGAGGAGTTTTTTACACATCAGTTGGAAGAAATGAGTAATGCGCAACCATCATTGACAGAGGATGTAGATAACCGTGATATGTCTCAGTCAGGCAGCATTACAGACATGGACGTACGGTGTGATGATGTTGTACCCGCTGCTGCTTCCTTTGTTGATTTGTCAGATACAAGTGAAGCGGTTGATGAGGACGATGCGTCCGTGTATGTCACGTGGTTGCCCGCTAGAAGAGAAGAAGAACAGGGGGAAAGTTCAGATGGGGAGACAGAGAGGAAGAGGAGGAGACGAGTTGGAAGCAGGGGGAGGTCATCACAAGGAGCTAGTGGCACAGTCAGACAGCATGCATCGGCACCCGGGGTCAGCCAGACAGCACGCCAATAAACGCATGCTGTTGCCACCACCAGAATGCCGTCATTGCAGAGCTCAGCAGTGTGACATTTTTTTTGTGTGTCTGCCTCTGACAACAGCGATGCCATTTGCAACCTGTGCCAAAAGAAGAGTCGTGGGAAGTCCAACACCCACCTAGGTACAACTGCTTTGCGAAGGCACATGATCGCACATCACAAACGCCTATGGGATCAACACATGAGTAGAAGCAGCACACAAACTCAAAGCCGTCATCCTCCTCCTGGTCCAGCATCTTCAGCCATGTCAACCACTGCTGTCCTCCTTACCCCCTCTCAACCATCCGCCACTCCGTCTCTCTTCCGGAGCAGTTCCTGCTCATCTGCCCACAGTCAGGTGTCTGTCAAGGACATGTTTGAGCATAAGAAGCCAATGTCACAAAGTCACCCCCTTGCCCGGCGTCTGACAGCTGGCTTGTCTGAACTCTTAGCCCGCCAGCTTTTACCATACAAGCTGGTGGAGTCTAAGGCGTTCAAAAAATTTGTAGCTATTGGGACACCGCAGTGGAAGGTACCTGGCCGAAATTTCTTTGCACAAAAGGCAATCCCCAACCTGTACTCAATTGTGCGAAAGGGAGTAATGGCATGTCTGGCACACAGTGTTGGGGCAAGGGTCCATCTGACCACTGATAGCTGGTCTGCAAAGCATGGTCAGGGCAGGTATATCACCTACACTGCGCATTGGGTAAACCTGCTGACGGGTGCCAAGCATGGAATGCGTGGCTCTGCAGAGGAGGAGTTGGTGACAACGCCACGACTTGCAGGCAGGCCTGCTGCCACCTCTTCTACTCCTCCTACTCCATACTCTTCCATAACCTCCTCGGCTGAGTCCTCTTCTGCTGCTGCGTCTTGCTCCACATCAACGGCACCCCAGCAGCTCCGCAGGTACTATTCCACATCCCGGATACAGCAGTGTCCCGCCGTCTTGGGGTTGACTTGCCTGAAAGCAGAGAGTCACACCGGACCAGCACTCCTGTCCGCACTGAACGCACAGGTGGATCAGTGGCTGACTCCGCACCAACTGGAGATCGGCAAAGTGGTTTCTGACAATGGAAGTAATTTGGTGGCGGCATTGAAATTGGGCAAGTTGACACATGTGCCGTGCATGGCACATGTGTGTAATCTGATCGTACAACGCTTTGTGCATAAGTACCCAGGCTTACAGGACATCCTGAAGCAGGCCAGGAAGGTGTGTGGCCATTTGAGGCGTTGCTACACGGCCATAGCGCACTTTTCTGATATCCAGCGGTGAAACAACATGCCAGTGAGGCACTTGATTTGCGACAGCCCGACACGTTGGAATTCAACACTCCTTTTTTTTTTTTTTTAAATCTTTTTATTTAATTGGAGGAGAAGTTATGAACAGAAAACAAGAAATACATAACATATCCAGAACATAAGATATCAAACATTTGATTCTAATGAACTCAAACATAACATGCTAACTGTATGAAGAGAGAAAAAAATTTATCAGAGTTACTTGGATTCTGCGTATCGCTTCAAATATAACAAGTCATCTCTAACAGAACATCTTATCTTCTTCCTCCAATATCTTTTTTCTAATCTATTATTTAATTTGTAGGGACACTCAGTTACCATCTGCAAATCCTGACCTGCTTTCATCTGTCCCTTAGCCTAAATCGTGAGTCCGCCTGCTTTATTCCTATCTTAATTCAGTCTTGAATTTAAATAAGTGCAGCCCTGCACCTACCTGATATATTTTCTATTACGCTCAGGCTTTCTCACACAAAACTCAATAAATTAAAACAATAAATGTTTCTACCCGGGGGGAGGGGGGGTGAGGGAGAGGGAAAAAAGCAGAGAAAGAAAAGAGAAAAGAAAAGAAAAGAAGAAAAAAAAAAAAAAAATATGCCGCTTAATCTCCAGCTTACTTTTGCTTTTGTTAATTTTTCCAGTTTGAAGGTAATGAACCGTCTAAGATTAATTCCATGAAGGGTATGGAGTCCTGGAAAGGCGAAAGCATGTAGTATTGAACAGGTGTGGGTTCACTATGAATATACTTTTTCCATTTCTTAAAAAATATAGTAACCTGTTTAACTGCATCTTTATCCAGTCCTATTATCTCTAGCATAATCTGACTTCTCATGGAATTTGTGAATTCAATGATGGTAGGAGAATTTCTATGCTTCCACCTTTTGCATAAATGATTCCTTGCAATCAAAATCGCCAGATTTATGAATAATCTTTCCCCAATCCTTTGAATTGGATACAAGAAGAATATGTGTTCTGCCTTTAACTCTATCCTGTCTCCTGTTTTCCTGTTTATCCAGTATTGGATTTTACTCCAGAATTGCGCAATTTTTGGGCAAGTCCAAAAGTAATGCAGGAGATCCGCATTTACTTTATGACATTTAGGGCATGTGGCCTGTGATTGAGACCACTTGGCAATTCTGGCTGGGGTTAGATAATAATTGTTTATTACCTTATACTGTGATTCTCTTAGATTGATTCTATCAGTTGCCTCCCTTGTTCTCTCAATGCTATCTGTTATGTCCTTATCTTGCAACTCGGGAAAATGTAATGCATATTTCTGTTTACAGTGATTAATATGCAATGCTTCTTCTTTACTCATAATGTATTGATACCAAATTGAGATTGATCTGATACCTGCTTTATATAAAGTTATCCCTGCCTCGATATTTAATTGTGCCCAATGCTTACTAAACCTACTATCATAATCATTTATAAAATGACGGGCCTGTAGATATGCATAGAAATGCTTGGATGGCAGGTTATATTCGCGGGTCAGATTTTCAAAAGATCTGATATCCCCCGTGTGAGGTTCTTTTAATTGTGATACATAGATCAGCCCTTTCTTTTCCCAAGTATGGAATACACTATTACAATACCCTGGTGGGAAAGCAGGATTACCAGTAATCGGTAATGACCTAGAAGTCTGAAATTCTATCCCTAGTATTGAGCAATATTTCTGCCATGCGATCACTACATTGGCAATTGTGATTAACCTGCTTATATTACTAGGTAATTGTTTATACGGATAGTGTAACACAGCCTGCAGGTTAAATGGTTTGATTAATTCATTTTCGTGTTCGTAGTAAGTTACATAATCTGATTTGCTGAGCCAATCTGCCCCAAATTTAACCAAGGATACTATATTATAACAATAGAAAATTATCCCAGGCGAAACAAACACACTCTAGTGGATATCTAAACTTCGGTTTAAAATGTCACTTTAAGGCAATGTTCCGTGAAAAACAGGCATATAGGCTTAACATACACACCCCCCAAGGAAGCTTCAACAACCTCAATCCTCCAAGGCATCCACTGATGCGGAATAGGGTGAAAGTAAAAGACTCACCCTTCTGCCATAGGAGGTTTCTTATCGGCCCAAAAGAAACTTAGTGGCGAACTCCTCAAAGGTATAATCCTAAATGGGGACAATCTGCGGCTAAAGCCGCCGGTTCACCTATAGGAATTAACTCCTCTCCGTACCGCTTCTAGTTTCAAATGTCGGGCCTCCGCAGCTTGGCGTGTGACGTCATCGGGGTTGTGCGTAGTTGGGGGTGTGCCGCCTTCAGCCTATCACCATCCAGGAAACACGGTGCTTGCACTGTATTGACTTCACAGTGAAAACCGAAGTTTGAGGATCTTCGAAGGGACAAACTGCCAAAGAACAGGGACTCCTTGTCATCCCAAAGTAAATAGATAGCAAAAGATGAGGCAGCAGTCGGTTCCTTGTGTGCATAAAAACCAATTCTTTATTCTTCTTGTTTAAAACAATACTTCACATCACAGCAAACAGGTAAAAGGGATGCAGGTGGTTGACTAGTTTTGGCAATGCCGTAATCATATATGGTTTATGATTACGGCATTGCCGAAACTAGTCAACCACCTGCATCCCTTTTACCTGTTTGCTGTGATGTGAAGTATTGTTTTAAACAAGAAGAATAAAGAATTGGTTTTTATGCACACAAGGAACCGACTGCTGCCTCATCTTTTGCTATCTATATACTATATTATAGTATTTTATGTTTGGGCACGAAAAACCTCCAAATTCCCCCAGATAAAAAAAGCCCAAGCTTTGTTATAGCTATCAATATCTCTCTTGTGCAATAAAAGGGGTAGATTTTGAAGCAGAAATAAAAATCTTGGGAAAATAATGGTTTTGATGACATTTATGCGGGCTGAAATAGATAAATAATATAAGTTCCATTTTGCTAGATCATGCTGTAGTTTCTGGAATAAATCTTTAAAGTTGAGCTGGTACCAGTGTGCTGGGTTCTTAGAAATCTTGATACCTAGATAGTTGATAACCTGTACTTCTCTGAATTTCCCAGAATAACTATTTCTATTTTTTGTGATCCAAAGAATTTCTGATTTGTTAATGTTTATTTTATATCCAGAGAAAGAACTGAATGTGTTTAATATCTTCACAAAACTTGGTATAGACTGCCTCGTATTTTGTAAAAATATTAACAGATCATCTGCGTAAAGTGCCACAGAAACCTTCTGATTCCCCACAGAAATTGGTGGAAGAGACTTTCTTAGATATATGGCTAAAGGTTCCAGTGCGATATCAAAGAGTAATGGTGAAAGCGGGCACCCCTGGCGTGTTCCTTTGCCCAGAGTAATATTTTGTGATAGCTCACCGTTGACCAAAAGTTGAGACCTGGGCTTATTGTATACTAACCTGATCAAGTCGACCAGGGCGCCGGAAAATCCAAACCTTTTCAATGAGTTTATTAGATGGTCCCAGGTGATTGAGTCAAAAGCCTTCTCGGCATCTACAGTGAGTAATGCTATATCTTCCCCCTGATTTTTCTTTCCGGCGTCCTGGTCAACCCGATGGAGATAGTCCATGGTAATAAGGACTCTACGCATGTTTCTGACTGCGTTTCTGCCTGGGATGAAGCCTGCCTGATCAGGATGGATAATTTCTGTAATGGATTCCTTCATTCTTTCCGCAATAAGAGACATTACAATCTTATAATCTTGATTAAGAAGCGAAATTGGCCGATATGACGCTACATTGGTTGGGTCCTTCGCTTTCTTATGAATTAGAGAGACTACTGAATCAGAAAAGTATAATGAATTCATATCTTTCTGGAGATAATATTGGTTAAATAATTTGGTTAAGGTACCCGCTATCTCTGCCTTCATGATTTTATAAAACTCTGCCGGTAGGCCATCTGGCCCGGGCGCTTTACCAAGTTTAGATTTTTTTATGATATTTGATATTTCGGTTTCGGTGATGGGGGCATTCATTTTCTGTAATGCTGCCTGCGATATCTGGGGAATGTCCAACCCCAGCCAGAATTGCTCTTTTTGCCTTTCGTCCACCTCTTCCCTTGCATAGAGATTACTATAATATTCAAAAAATGCCCTGCAAATTTCATCTTTATTACTCAAGAGTTTCCCTTCAGACCGAATTGAAAGGATTTGATTTGATTTTTTTCTAAATTTGACCAACCTGGCCAGATGTTTGGCCGATATACCTTGACTGCCCTGAAATGTGGACCTATTTTTCATCTCTTCGTATGCCCCGATTTTATTCAAGAAACATTCCCTTTCCAATCTAGCTGCTTTGTATATATCCCAATTTTCCTTATTGGGATTTCTGAGATATTTCACATATTTATTTCTAAGTTGGTTTGCTAGCTGCGTTTCTCTCAGTTTATTTTTCTTGTTCCTTTTAATCATGTAGGCTTTTACTTCCCCCCTGATAACCGCCTTGCCTGCTTCCCAGAATACCTCGGTCTTGTTTATGTAATCTATATTCTGTGTGGAGTATTCTCTCCATTTTTGCTGTAACCAGTTTGCAAATGGTACACTTTTATACATGTATTGGGGAAAACGGAAAGAGTTTGCAATTTTTTTGGGGGGAGTACTCCACACAATCCTTATATCAATAATTGCGTGATCGGATAATATTATCTCCGAAATCTGAGACTCGATCTGATTTCTCATAATGTGTTCGTCTACTAGGAACATATCAATTCGGGAAAATTTTTTATGCGCGCCTGACTCGCAAGTAAATTCCCGAGTGTCTGGGTGCTGGATACGCCAGGCGTCGTGTAATTTCAATACACGAGAAAAACTCTGCAGCCGCTTCGCTTCCCTATTATTAGCCACTCTACGCCGATTTTTATATCGATCTAGGTCAGGACACATTGTGCAGTTAAAGTCTCCTGCTACAATCAGGTTCTGCCCAATATATGAAGATATAACCTTAATCATCTTTTCCCAGAACTTAGGGTCCCAGTTATTCGGGGCATATAAGTTACATAACGTCCAAATTTTCTTATCTATTTTCAGTTGTATTATTATGTATTTCCCACCTGGGTCTAATTCCTGCTTGACTATACTATATGATAGGTCCCTACCAAGCAAAATTGCTACCCCTTTTTTACGTTTTTCACAAGGTGTGGCAATTATTTCCGCTATCCAATTTGTTTTCAATTTACTTATCTCAGCCTCTTTAAGATGTAGTTCTTGTAGTAATATAATGTCTGGATGGTGTTTTCTAACTTGCTTGAGGACATTTTTACGCTTAATGGGAGATGTTATTCCCCCCACATTCCACGAAATTAATTTAAGTGAATTATTCATTTATTCAAAATCTGTACCTATTGAGATTAAAAACAAATTACACAGCAAACAGAGAGAAAGAAAAAAAAAAAAAATACAAACAGCACGCAGGTATCCCTCTCCCCCCTTTCCCTTTATTACTAACCAGCCCACCATTCTAATCTCCAAAGCCTATGAATGCCTTTGTCTTTGAGTGATGCTTAGACCTCTATATTGTTGTCTCTACAGAATTCCTTTGCCTCTTCAATAGTGTTTAGTGTGGTGACACCGTTCATGCCCAGTACCGTAATTTTCGCAGGGTATTTCATGGTTGCCTTCAACCCTGCCCTGATTAATCCTGAGCAGAAAGGTGCCATCCCACGCCTCTTTGAGGAGGTCTCCATTGAATAATCCTGGAATAAAAGGATCTGCTTGGTGTCTATAGTAAGAGTCTGGGCCTGCCTGTATTTCTGCATGATTTTAACTTTGTCTTGAAAGTTTAGGTACTTTATCATCACCATTCTTGGTCGCATACTACCTTCTTTTGACTGTCTCACCATGCCGACCCTATGTGCTCTCTCCACCTGGAAACCTCCCTCCGCTCCTTGTAGACCTAGCAGTTTTGGTAATGTCTGTGTACTAAATAATAAAAGGTCTTCAAAGTCTCTTGATTCTGGGAGACCAATCACACGCACATTGTTCCGCCTGGACCTATCTTCAAGATCCTCAATTTTAACTTTTAATAACTTAATCTCATCTGAATGCGTGTCCAGCACGGTTTCCTGTCTATAATGCGTGTCTTCTATATTCGAAATTCTAGCTTCTACCTCCGTTAATCTGTTTGAAAATTGTTTTATTTCATTTGATAGCTCTGAAATCTCCCCTTTTATTATTTCAAATTGTGGCAGGATTCATTCTGCAAGCTGGTTTGTAGTGAGTTGTTTTTCCTGGTTCAGATCTGGACTTCTAACTGATAATTCTTGTAAATTCTCCTGCGAGGATTTTTGTTTTTTATCCTTCCTTATAGGCATGGCTGGAGATTTACTTTTAGAATTTGTAATATATTTCTCCATTTATTACGCAACTCCAAACTAATATCTGATTAGTCCCTGTTTGGTCTCAGCTGTAAACTCTCTCTACCCTGCAATTGATCCTATATGATCCACTTTATCTGAACAGACTGTTCTGTGGTAAGTTACTCTTAAACAGTAAGAAAAAATACAGATTTAGTTACATATATAGCCTGTTACATAATGCAGCACAAAGTACCGCTTAAATGTGCCATATAACATTTACAAGAAAAGATAACACAGTGCAGACCCCCTTTTGCAAATTAACAGAGTTACCTAAAAAACAGGAAATTTAGGTGGTGTAAACTGAGATTGTCTACTGATTTCTAGAATTTAAACAATAAGCAGCCCACTATTTTAGTTATAACTTATGAGGATAACTCCTGCTATGCGGGCTTAGTCACTCAGGTGCACACCCTTTTCAAAAATGCTTCTGCCCAGCTTAAATTAAGTTCTACTCCTTTGACAACTCATACAGCCTCCTATGACCTTTTTTTCATATGAGCAACTATAAGGGCCTGCAGCCTCAGGCAGGATCTGAAACACACAATTCAGAGCTGATAAGAATTACTTTAACCATTATCCTCTTTTCTGTATGTACCATGCAAGCTACAGCTTTTTTTTTCTTTTTTTTCTCTTTTTTTCCCCCTTTTTTTTTTTTTTTTTAGAGAATGTAGCCTATATTGCTCTTAAATATCAGATACAATGTGTAAATTTGACCACTACAGCAGAAACCTGGCCTATCTAATATGATTTTTTGTGCCTTATAATATACATTCAACTGTCTATTACATCATGATTTTTACCACTGCACCGTTGAAACTTTCAAGATTTTTTGCTAGTAAGTGAGCAATCAGCTAAATATTTCAAATTTTTCTACTAGGTACAGACATAGAAAAAAGAAATTATAACAGCCCTCTGCCTCCGTGGTGTCCCCTTTGCTTGATACAGTTCTGAGAGTACTCAGGGCCCTTATAATGCCAGACACAATTATGGATAACAGCCTCTTCAAGGTTGTCTATAGTCAATATCCCTTTAATATTTTTTCCTTAGGTTGTGGGCAGAAAAGAAGGGGACAGATAAGGCAGTATCCCTCCTCCTGCAGCAAAATAAGTGTCTCCCTCCGAAAAGTTATGGCCACTCTCAGTCCTATGTGCACAAGAGAAAAGAAGGAAAGTCCAATTCCCCAACTGTGCTCCCACTCAAAAATATGCAAAGACAAACAGCAAGAGGAAAAGTCTGCTTCCCCGCTATGCTCCTTCTGCCATAGCTTATTGGTGAAACACACAGCCAGCTCCGTTCTGTCACCAACAGTACCGCCTGTATCACTCAGCTTGTAATGAAACTTTAAGCTGCCCCCAAGGAAAAGGTAACCATTATACTTACCCCCCTTTGTCTTCACGGCTCATTCGTGGCTGATCTCCGGTGGCCACTTCTCTCTGAACGCTCTCCTCCAGCTACTAGCGTTCTTAGCCCACCTTCCGAGCTTCCTGTGGCCTTCACACCAACCAGCTCTTGGTGTCGCGCCCTGACGTCAGAACTACTCGCCGACTTACAGAGGGGGGGAGCACCGATCTTCCGGCAGCAGTGTCTCCAGGTTCAACGGCCGCTCCCAGCTTCCAGCTTGCAGGTATGTGGACGTTTTGCCTGGGCTCTACCTCCTTCTTCCTTGACACCCGCTCCTTCTCGCTCAGTCAGGGAATTTGAGCTGCCTTCACTGAATTTAGGGTAACTTGGATGTTTCCCCTGGCTTGCTATGCAGCGACTCTTCGGCGTGGCTGTGGAGAACTCTGTCTTTTATGCCCTTCTAGGCTTTATGAGCAACCACCGTCTGGTCCAGTGCTCCCGTTATAGGTTAAAAGCTTAGTCCTTTTATCATCCCTTTCTCACAGGCTTTAGAGAAGAGATGGAAGCATTCAGATGCAAGAATAGGCTGCTCCCAATCAGCCCTTTTTTTGGGATCTGTAGAGTTTCCTTAAGCCAGCTTTTAATCCTCCGGCCGGGCTTGTACTTTACACCCCGCAATGAGGCTCAGTGGCTTGGAAGTTTTTCAGAGCTGATACTGCTCCACGCTGCTCCACACAGGTGAGCTTGAGCGTGCACCTCCACCTTCACGCTCCTCCCACAGGAAACTCCTCGGAATTCAACACTCCTAATGTTCGACCACCTGCTCCAACAAGAAAAAGCCGTTAACGAGTATTTGTATGACTTGGGGTGCTAGGACAGCCTCTGCGGAGCTGGGAATTTTGTTGCCACGTTACTGGGCGCTCATGCGCAATGCCTGTAGGCTCATGCGTCCTTTTGAGGAGGTGACAAACCTAGTCAGTCGCACCGAAGGCACCATCAGCGACATCATACCATTTTTCTTCCTGGAGCATGCCCTGCGAAGAGTGCTGGATCAGGCCGTAAATGAGCGTGAAGAGGAAGAGTTGTGGTCACCATCACCACCACAAACAGCCTTATCAGCATCGCTTGCTTGAGCAGCGGCAATGCTGGAAGAGGATTGTGAGTAAGAGGAGTCAGAGGAGGAATGTGGCTTGGAGGAGGAGGAGGAGGAGGAAGACCAACCACAACAGGCATCCCAGGGTGCTCGTTGTCACCTATCTGGTACCCGTGGTGTTGTACGTGGCTGGGGGGAAGAACATACCTTCAGTGAGATCACTGAGGACGAGGAACGGGACATGAGTAGCTCGGCATCCAACCTTGTGCAAATGGGGTCTTTCATGCTGTCGTGCCTGTTGAGTGACCCTCGTATAAAAAAGCTGAAGGAGAACGACCTGTACTAGGTGTCCACGCTACTAGACCGCCGGTATAAGCATAAAGTGCCTGAAATGTTACCGAATTACCGCAAGTCGGAAAGGATGCAGCAGTTCCAAAATAAATTAAAAAGTATGCTTTACACAGCGTATAAGGGTGATGTCACAGCACAACGGGAATCTAACAGGAGAAGAGGTGAAAGTAATCCTACGACTCCCACGACCACGCCGGCAAGGACAGGATGCTTTACAGACGTGTTGTTGATGGAGGACATGCAGAGCTTTTTAACTCCTATGCATTGCTACAGCCCTTTGGGGTCCACCCTCAGAGAACGACTCGACCGTCAGGTAGCAGACTACCTCACCTTAACTGCAGATCTCGACACTCTGAGGAGCGATTAATCCCTTGACTACTGGGTGTGCAGGCTTGACCTGTGGCCTGGGCTATCTAAATTTGCGATAGAACTTCTGGCCTGCCCCGCTTCAAGTGTCCTGTCAGAAAGGACCTTCAGTGCAGCAGGAGGTATTGTCACTGAGAAGAGAAGTCGCCTAGGTCAAAAAAGTCTAGATTACCTCACCTTTATTAAGATGAATGAGGGATGGATCCCAAAGGGACTGACATTGGGCAATACATTCGAGTAAAAAACAGAATTTATGTTTACCTGATAAATTACTTTCTCCAACGGTGTGTCCGGTCCACGGCGTCATCCTTACTTGTGGGATATTCTCTTCCCCAACAGGAAATGGCAAAGAGCCCAGCAAAGCTGGTCACATGATCCCTCCTAGGCTCCGCCTACCCCAGTCATTCGACCGACGTTAAGGAGGAATATTTGCATAGGAGAAACCATATGGTACCGTGGTGACTGTAGTTAAAGAAAATAAATTATCAGACCTGATTAAAAAAACCAGGGCGGGCCGTGGACCGGACACACCGTTGGAGAAAGTAATTTATCAGGTAAACATAATTCTGTTTTCTCCAACATAGGTGTGTCCGGTCCACGGCGTCATCCTTACTTGTGGGAACCAATACCAAAGCTTTAGGACACGGATGAAGGGAGGGAGCAAATCAGGTCACATAAATGGAAGGCACCACGGCTTGCAAAACCTTTCTCCCAAAAATAGCCTCAGAAGAAGCAAAAGTATCAAACTTGTAAAATTTGGTAAAAGTGTGCAGTGAAGACCAAGTCGCTGCCCTACATATCTGATCAACAGAAGCCTCGTTCTTGAAGGCCCATGTGGAAGCCACAGCCCTAGTGGAATGAGCTGTGATTCTTTCGGGAGGCTGCCGTCCGGCAGTCTCGTAAGCCAATCTGATGATGCTTTTAATCCAAAAAGAGAGAGAGGTAGAAGTTGCTTTTTGACCTCTCCTTTTACCGGAATAAACAACAAACAAGGAAGATGTTTGTCTAAAATCCTTTGTAGCATCTAAATAGAATTTTAGAGCGCGAACAACATCCAAATTGTGCAACAAACGTTCCTTCTTTGAAACTGGTTTCGGACATAGAGAAGGTACGATAATCTCCTGGTTAATGTTTTTGTTAGAAACAACTTTTGGAAGAAAACCAGGTTTAGTACGTAAAACCACCTTATCTGCATGGAACACCAGATAAGGAGGAGAACACTGCAGAGCAGATAATTCTGAAACTCTTCTAGCAGAAGAAATTGCAACTAAAAACAAAACTTTCCAAGATAATAACTTAATATCAACGGAATGCAAGGGTTCAAACGGAACCCCCTGAAGAACTGAAAGAACTAAATTGAGACTCCAAGGAGGAGTCAAAGGTTTGTAAACAGGCTTAATTCTAACCAGAGCCTGAACAAAGGCTTGAACATCTGGCACAGCGGCCAGCTTTTTGTGAAGTAACACAGACAAGGCAGAAATCTGTCCCTTCAGGGAACTTGCAGATAATCCTTTTTCCAATCCTTCTTGAAGGAAGGATAGAATCCTAGGAATCTTAACCTTGTCCCAAGGGAATCCTTTAGATTCACACCAACAGATATATTTTTTCCAAATTTTGTGGTAAATCTTTCTAGTTACAGGCTTTCTGGCCTGAACAAGAGTATCGATAACAGAATCTGAGAACCCTCGCTTCGATAAGATCAAGCGTTCAATCTCCAAGCAGTCAGCTGGAGTGAAACCAGATTCGGATGTTCGAACGGACCCTGAACAAGAAGGTCTCGTCTCAAAGGTAGCTTCCAAGGAGGAGCCGATGACATATTCACCAGATCTGCATACCAAGTCCTGCGTGGCCACGCAGGAGCTATCAAGATCACCGACGCCCTCTCCTGATTGATCCTGGCTACCAGCCTGGGGATGAGAGGAAACGGCGGGAACACATAAGCTAGTTTGAAGGTCCAAGGTGCTACTAGTGCATCCACTAGAGCCGCCTTGGGATCCCTGGATCTGGACCCGTAGCAAGGAACTTTGAAGTTCTGACGAGAGGCCATCAGATCCATGTCTGGAATGCCCCACAGCTGAGTGACTTGGGCAAAGATTTCCGGATGGAGTTCCCACTCCCCCGGATGCAATGTCTGACGACTCAGAAAATCCGCTTCCCAATTTTCCACTCCTGGGATGTGGATAGCAGACAGGTGGCAGGAGTGAGACTCCGCCCATAGAATGATTTTGGTCACTTCTTCCATCGCCAGGGAACTCCTTGTTCCACCCTGATGGTTGATGTACGCAACAGTTGTCATGTTGTCTGATTGAAACCGTATGAACTTGGCCCTCGCTAGCTGAGGCCAAGCCTTGAGAGCATTGAATATCGCTCTCAGTTCCAGAATATTTATCGGTAGAAGAGATTCTTCCCGAGACCAAAGACCCTGAGCTTTCAGGGATCCCCAGACCGCGCCCCAGCCCATCAGACTGGCGTCGGTCGTGACAATGACCCACTCTGGTCTGCGGAATGTCATCCCTCGTGACAGGTTGTCCAGGGACAGCCACCAACGGAGTGAGTCTCTGGTCTTCTGATTTACTTGTATCTTCGGAGACAAGTCTGTATAGTCCCCATTCCACTGACTGAGCATGCACAGTTGTAATGGTCTTAGATGAATGCGTGCAAAAGGAACTATGTCCATTGCCGCTACCATCAACCCGATCACTTCCATGCACTGAGCTATGGAAGGAAGAGGAACGGAATGAAGTATCCGACAAGAGTCTAGAAGTTTTGTTTTTCTGGCCTCTGTCAGAAAAATCCTCATTTCTAAGGAGTCTATTATTGTTCCCAAGAAGGGAACCCTTGTTGACGGAGATAGAGAACTCTTTTCCACGTTCACTTTCCATCCGTGAGATCTGAGAAAGGCCAGGACAATGTCCGTGTGAGCCTTTGCTTGAGGAAGGGACGACGCTTGAATCAGAATGTCGTCCAAGTAAGGTACTACAGCAATGCCCCTTGGTCTTAGCACAGCTAGAAGGGACCCTAGTACCTTTGTGAAAATCCTTGGAGCAGTGGCTAATCCGAAAGGAAGCGCCACGAACTGGTAATGTTTGTCCAGGAATGCGAACCTCAGGAACCGATGATGTTCCTTGTGGATAGGAATATGTAGATACGCATCCTTTAAATCCACCGTGGTCATGAATTGACCTTCCTGGATGGAAGGAAGAATAGTTCGAATGGTTTCCATCTTGAACGATGGAACCTTGAGAAACTTGTTTAAGATCTTGAGATCTAAGATTGGTCTGAACGTTCCCTCTTTTTTGGGAACTATAAACAGATTGGAGTAGAACCCCATCCCTTGTTCTCTTAATGGAACGGGATGAATCACTCCCATTTTTAACAGGTCTTCTACACAATGTAAGAATGCCTGTCTTTTTATGTGGTCTGAAGACAACTGAGACCTGTGGAACCTCCCCCTTGGGGGAAGTCCCTTGAATTCCAGAAGATAACCTTGGGAGACTATCTCTAGCGCCCAAGGATCCAGAACATCTCTTGCCCAAGCCTGAGCGAAGAGAGAGAGTCTGCCCCCCACCAGATCCGGTCCCGGATCGGGGGCCAACATTTCATGCTGTCTTGGTAGCAGTGGCAGGTTTCTTGGCCTGCTTTCCCTTGTTCCAGCCTTGCATTGGTCTCCAAGCTGGCTTGGCTTGAGAAGTATTACCCTCTTGCTTAGAGGACGTAGCACCTTGGGCTGGTCCGTTTCTACGAAAGGGACGAAAATTAGGTTTATTTTTTGCCTTGAAAGGCCGATCCTGAGGAAGGGCGTGGCCCTTACCCCCAGTGATATCCGAGATAATCTCTTTCAAGTCAGGGCCAAACAGCGTTTTCCCCTTGAAAGGAATGTTAAGTAGCTTGTTCTTGGAAGACGCATCAGCCGACCAAGATTTCAACCAAAGCGCTCTGCGCGCCACAATAGCAAACCCAGAATTCTTAGCCGCTAACCTAGCCAATTGCAAAGTGGCGTCTAGGGTGAAAGAATTAGCCAATTTGAGAGCATTGATTCTGTCCATAATCTCCTCATAAGGAGGAGAATCACTGTCGACCGCCTTTATCAGCTCATCGAACCAGAAACATGCGGCTGTAGCGACAGGGACAATGCATGAAATTGGTTGTAGAAGGTAACCCTGCTGAACAAACATCTTTTTAAGCAAACCTTCTAATTTTTTATCCATAGGATCTTTGAAAGCACAACTATCCTCTATGGGTATAGTGGTGCGTTTGTTTAAAGTGGAAACCGCTCCCTCGACCTTGGGGACTGTCTGCCATAAGTCCTTTCTGGGGTCGACCATAGGAAACAATTTTTTAAATATGGGGGGAGGGACGAAAGGAATACCGGGCCTTTCCCATTCTTTATTAACAATGTCCGCCACCCCGCTTGGGTATAGGAAAAGCTTCTGGGAGCCCCGGCACCTCTAGGAACTTGTCCATTTTACATAGTTTCTCTGGGATGACCAACTTGTCACAATCATCCAGAGTGGATAATACCTCCTTAAGCAGAATGCGGAGATGTTCCAACTTAAATTTAAATGCAATCACATCAGGTTCAGCTTGTTGAGAAATGTTCCCTGAATCAGTAATTTCTCCCTCAGACAAAACCTCCCTGGCCCCATCAGACTGAGTTAGAGGCCCTTCAGAAATATTAATATCAGCGTCGTCATGCTCTTCAGTATCTAAAACAGAGCAGTCGCGCTTACGCTGATAAGTGTTCATTTTGGCTAAAATGTTTTTGACAGAATTATCCATTACAGCCGTTAATTGTTGCATAGTAAGGAGTATTGGCGCGCTAGATGTACTAGGGGCCTCCTGAGTGGGCAAGACTCGTGTAGACGAAGGAGGGAATGATGCAGTACCATGCTTACTCCCCTCACTTGAGGAATCATCTTGGGCATCATTGTCATTGTCACATAAATCACATTTATTTAAATGAATAGGAATTCTGGCTTCCCCACATTCAGAACACAGTCTATCTGGTAGTTCAGACATGTTAAACAGGCATAAACTTGATAACAAAGTACAAAAAACGTTTTAAAATAAAACCGTTACTGTCACTTTAAATTTTAAACTGAACACACTTTTTTACTGCAAATGCGAAAAAACATGAAGGAATTGTTCAAAATTCACCAAATTTTCACCACAGTGTCTTAAAGCCTTAAAAGTATTGCACACCAAATTTGGAAGCTTTAACCCTTAAAATAACGGAACCGGAGCCGTTTTGAACTTTAACCCCTTTACAGTCCCTGGTATCTGCTTTGCTGAGACCCAACCAAGCCCCAAGGGGAATACGATACCAAATGACGCCTTCAGAAAGTCTTTTCTAAGTATCAGAGCTCCTCTCACATGCGACTGCATGCCATGCCTCTCAAAAACAAGTGCGCAACACCGGCGCGAAAATGAGGCTCTGCCTATGCTTTGGGAAAGCCCCTAAAGAATAAGGTGTCTAAAACAGTGCCTGCCGATATTATTATATCAAAATACCCAGATAAAATGATTCCTCAAGGCTAAATATGTGTTAATAATCAATCGATTTAGCCCAAAAAAAGTCTACAGTCTTAATAAGCCCTTTTTGAAGCCCTTATTTACAATCGTAATAAACATGGCTTACCGGATCCCAGAGGGAAAATGACAGCTTCCAGCATTACATCGTCTTGTTAGAATGTGTCATACCTCAAGCAGCAAGAGACTGCTCACTGTTCCCCCAACTGAAGTTAATTGCTCTCAACAGTCCTGTGTGGAACAGCCATGGATTTTAGTGACGGTTGCTAAAATCATTTTCCTCATACAAACAGAAATCTTCATCTCTTTTCTGTTTCTGAGTAAATAGTACATACCAGCACTATTTCAAAATAACAAACTCTTGATTGAATAATAAAAACTATAGTTAAACACTAAAAAACTCTAAGCCATCTCCGTGGAGATGTTGCCTGTACAACGGCAAAGAGAATGACTGGGGTAGGCGGAGCCTAGGAGGGATCATGTGACCAGCTTTGCTGGGCTCTTTGCCATTTCCTGTTGGGGAAGAGAATATCCCACAAGTAAGGATGACGCCGTGGACCGGACACACCTATGTTGGAGAAAAGGCCTGATGAGATGAGCTGCCTTGGGCTAAAAATGGTCCACACAGTGCTTTATTTTATCTTCGAATGCCGGATGACTTGCGTGACTTATCCGCCACCAACTAGGGTTCAAGCCGCAATGTTTTAGGGCGCTTTCTGCCTGGGAAACAAATATCAATTTTTCTGGCCGCTGCTACAGCAGCGGCTGCAACAATACCTAATTTTTCAGGCATGTGTACATGCCTAATTTTTCTGGCCTGTGGTGCAGTACTGTGGCTTCAAAAACCAAACAAATAAAAAAAGGCACATAACAGGGATTAAACTGATAGGAATAGTACTACTTAACATACCACTCCTGGTATGGTGGCACATTAGATTGCACGCGCAGTGCCCCAAATTTGAAGTAGGAGGACCGACCAAGCATCTTTTTCCATCTCCCGGTTCCTAAAATCCATGCCATATACACGTCCCCTGATAGGGGACGGAACAGGGATTAAACTGATAGGAATAGTACTACTTAACACACCTTATAATAATGCAGAGAGAGGCAACGCAGAGAGAGGAGTCTGAAGAAGAGGAGTCAGAGGAGGAAGGTGGCTTTGAGGAGGTGGAAGACCAAACACAGCAGGCGTCCCAGGGGGCTTGTTGTCACCTTTCGGGGACCCTTGGTGTTGTACGTGGTTGGGTGGAGGAAGAGACCTTCAATGACATCAGTGAGGACAAGGAACGGGACATGGCTAGCTTGGTATCCAACCTTGTGCAAATGGGGAGTTTGCGGTTGTGCAAATGGACTGTTTGCGGTTGTTTGCGGTGCGTTAAAGGGACAGTCTAGGCCAAAATAAACTTTCATGATTCAGATAGAGCATGTAATTTTAAACAATTTTCCAATTTACTTTTAGCACCAATTTTGCTTTGTTCTCTTGGTATTCTTAGTTGAAAGCTTAACCTAGGAGGTTCATATGCTAATTTCTTAGACCTTGAAGCCCACCTCTTTCAGATTGCATTTTAACAGTTTTTCACCACTAGAGGGTGTTAGTTCATGTATTTCATATAGATAACACTGTGCTCGTGCACGAGAAGTTATCTGGGAGCAGGCACTGATTGGCTAGACTGCAAGTCTGTCAAAAGAACTGAAAAAGGGGCAGTTTGCAGAGGCTTAGATACAAGATAATCACAGAGGTTAAAAGTATATTATTATAAATGTGTTAGTTATGCAAAACTGGGAAATGGGTAATAAAGGGATTATCTATCTTTTAAAACAATAAAAATTCTGGTGTAGACTGTCCCTTTAAACGGGGAGTTTGGTCTGTCACTGTGAAGCGGGCGTAACCCTTACACTACCTGATCGATACAGCATCATACCTGATGTTTTAAAGTACGTTATTCCAAAAATTTAGGCATGTTAGGTGATTTATGCCCTTTATGGCTTAAAACCAGACTCTGCATCAACTATGTAATTTTCCATGGGAGTTTTGCCATGGATCCCCCTCCGGCATGCCACAGTCCAGGTGTTAGTCCCCTTGAAACAACTTTTCCATCACTATTGTGGCCAGAAAGAGTCTCTGTGGGTTTTAAAATTCGCCTGCCCATTGAAGTCAATGCCGGTTTGCCCGGTTCGCAAACTTTTGGGGAAGTTCGCGTTCACTGTTCGCGAACCCAAATTTTTAGGTTTGCGAGATCACTATTCACAGGTAGTGACAGAGTATTAAGGGTTAAAAAGATACACAGTAATTGAACTCAGGCATTGGTTACTTTTACAATGAAAGTTAAGGTGTGCTTTTAAATAAGTGTCACAGATGTATTGTGTCAGCTATGATTACGGCAGTTTGGCGAAACATGTCAGCCTAATGCATCTGTGCTTCTATGTGTAATTTAGACCCCCATGGGTTACTTTTATCCTATTTGGATTACAATAAAACTTTTAGATTTTTTTAAACTTTGCCTTGGGATGAACTTTTTCCTTGAATTGCTTACATTTGGACCAGGGACTTGAGGCAAAAGGAGCTTGCTATTCCTTCTCTCTATACATTTGAAGATTAGCTCCGAAGCAGGACTACAGAGATTGGCCCAGACCAATCAGGTGTTTGGACACCCCCCCAAGAGAATCGGACGCCGCAACTAGTGACAGCGTTGTTTGTTTGATGAAGGAGTAGACCCCTAAATGACAGCTACCGAGAAGGCACCAGAAGAGCGGTGAGTGGGCACAGCTAAAGGCTGTTTTGGGCACAGGCTGTTTTGGGCACAGGCTGCTCTAAGGGTTCCACTCCCGCCGGAGAAGGTGTGCGCTAGATATATGCACAGCTGAGTGAGCCAGGTAGCATGGGTTCAGTCAGTGGGAGTAACTCTCTGTCGGGATTTGCAAATTGACGGTTGACTACTTTCAATGCAATTATTTTGTCCGTGATTCTCTTTAAGGGGGACTTTAGAGGAAGGATTACAGATTATGTCTGAGATTCTAAGTGACTCTGCAATATTGTGATGTTTCTTTAAAAAAAAAAAATATATATATATATAAAATTATTTTTTGTTATATATATATATATATATATACACACCTACAAAATACACATTTTTTTTAAGTTTCATGTATATATGTATGTATGTGTGTATATATATATATATAAACACAGAGAGAAAGTCCAGCACTCGCTTACAAGCTCTCAGCTAAGATTAAAAGCAAAACTGGAAGAGTTAGTTACCGCATCTGGCCAAATGGGACAAGCCCAGGTACCACGTCAAGGTCTCTTCCAAAACCTGGGTCCCTAATACAGCCATACAAATGCAAGCTCTCAATCAAACAAACTGGGAACAAGTTAGGGTTCACAGACTTATGTAATCTCCCTAGACATATACAAAACACGGAAGAGGACTGCAGTCTCAAACTGGACTGGGTACACATCCCTTGACCCTGCAACATGCTCAGCCCTGGGTGCTATAGCGCTCTCAGGAAGCTGTGCTGTCTCCAGAGTCACAGGCAGTTAACCCAAGACAAGCCTGGGTGCAAGGCCCATAGGGAAAATGACAAAATAAATTAATACAACACACAGAGAAAGTCCAGCACTCGCTTACAAGCTTTCAGCTAAGATTAAAAGCAAACCTGGAAGAGTTGGTTACCGCATCTGGCCAAATGGGACAAGCCCAGGTACCATGTGAAGGTCTCTTCCAAAACCAGTTTGAGAGTGCAGTCCTCTTCCGTGTTTTGTATATGTCTAGGGAGATTACATAAGTCTGTGGACCCTGACTTGTTCCCAGTTTGTTTGATTGAGAGCTTGCATTTGTATGGCTGTATTAGGGACCCAGGTTTTGGAAGAGACCTTGACGTGGTACATGGGCTTGTCCCATTTGGCCAGATGCGGTAACTAACTCTTCCAGTTTTGCTTTTCATCTTAGCCGCTCCATTATAGCCGGCATAGGTAGACTCACTGACAATGTGTCCTCCTATGTAGATAGTTTTTTGCAAAAATACGTGTTAGGTCTGGAATCATATATTCGTGATTCCTCTGATTTAATCGAGAAACTTGAGGTTTTGGATATTACTCCAGATCTCCTGTGGATCACATGCGATGTACAGGCCCTCTACTCTAATAGACCTCATGAATTGGGACTTTGAGCTGTATTAAACTATTTAGAACAGGATCCTTATCTTCCCATTAAACAATGTGAATTTTTTATGTCACTTATTTCTTTTATTTTGAGACACAATTATTTCAGACTAGGGGGACGGCCATGGGCACCAGGTTTGCCCCTAGTTATGCCAACCTATATATAAGGTAGTTTGAACAGAATTACATCTACGACCCCATGTATGGGGCGAACCTGGTGCTGTATGGCTATTATATAGATGATCTGATTTTTGCTTGGAGGGGTGATATTAGTTCTGCTAATCTTTTTGTTGAGCAACTAAATAAGAATGATAGGGGTCTCATTTTTACAAGTACAATAGACCCTTCAACTGTGGTTTTTCTTGACCTGAAGCTTGAGTTTAAGAAAGGCAATGTTGCTAGTACTACCCACTTTAAGACAGTGGATTGCAATAGTTACCTTTACTTTACTAGTAATCACTACCTTCCATGGAAATGAAATGTTCCTTACATTCAATTTAAGCGAGTGCGCCGTAATTGCAGCACACTTGCAGATTATGAGATGCAAAGCTTGATTCTTAAGGAGAGGTTCAATGAAAATAAATATCCCGCGCATATTATCGATAGTGGCTACATGAGAGCTAGATTTGATGATAGGGAAGGTTATTTCCTTACTTCCTCTAAAAAAAGAAAAATAGTATCGGATATGACCGATAAGTGTCCACTCTTTATTACCCAATTCAACGGTAATCATAATCAAATAAAAAATATCATTACTAAACACTGGAGTATTCTGACCAAAGACCCCATCTTAGGTAACCTAATAGGTCCCAAACCCAAGATTGTCTACAAAAAAGCCCCTAATCTCAAGACTATTTTAGCTCTTGGCAAAATCGTCAAACACCAAAATATAAATGTTTCCACAGGCACTACGATAAGATCATTATCCTATGGCTCTTTCAAATGTAAAGTCAGGAGATGTAAGTTATGTGATCATATTGTACATAATAATAAGATCTTTAAATCCAATGTGACTGGAATTATTTACTCCATAATTAGCCATATATCATGTGCCTCTCAGTATGTACTTTATCTTTTATTATGTACATGTGGGGTCCAATACGTGGGTCGCACCTGTAGAAGATCCAGTATTAGATGGTCTGAGCACTAACGTAATATGAAAAACAACTATAGGAATCATAGTGTCCCCAGACACTGTAATTTAATACATAATGGCGACACTAATTGTTTCTCTATTACTCCCATAGAAATTATTCCTAAATCTCATCTTTATAATCGGTTCTATATATTGAGACAGAGAGAGACCTACTGGATCCATGTGCTTAAGAGTATGCACCCATATGGTCTCAATCTCACTATCGACTTGGCTGCATTCCATTAACTCCATCTTGTAGCACAGCTGGATCCAGGTGTCCCTCTCTCTCTCATTTTGATACCATCCCTTATTATAGTCTGACTATTTATTAGGTGCTTCATTAACAACTCTATACTCTATTTGCCCAACTAATCAGGATTTTATCAGGATATATCTATGTCATATTGTCCTATATAGTCCATTTCTTCTCATGATGTTCTACCCTCAGATATTAATATCTGCCTGAATGATTGGTGGGATTACATTTGCTTGTAGTCTGGTATGGTCTTCTTATGCATATTAGGTTTTATTTTTAGGTTTCAATATGTATACACTCCTAGGGTTAGTCATTCCTCCTAGGTTATATCATTACCAACCACCTTTGAGACTAATTTTTACACTTATCTCTCACTAAATTCATTTGTAGTACTATACACATATTAGTCCGTGATACGAGTCCGTGACACAGTGACTTTTGTTGATGGCCTGCTTTCCCTTTATAGAAATTCAACAAATAGTATATTTTGCTCTGATAGGCTAAAATACATTTTCACAACCCATTCATCATATCTTAATTAATATAATCGATATGGTGATGTCCTTTAATACTAATTAGATTACTTACTCTCATGTTGGTCATGATTTCTGGTCTCTGTTGGGACATCTATGATGGGTCCGTATTTTTTATATAACCGAGCAATAGGACACATTTGTTGTGTACTAACTTTTTCTTATGTTATAATTCAATGTAAGAATTGGGTTGGATGCATATTTTATGCATATTATATGAACTGTTTTCTATGTGATATATTAGTCCTCATCATGTGTGTGTACATATATTTTATTCTATATATTGGTTTGCATAATCTTATATGTTCAATTCAATCCTTTTATTATATATTTTCGGTATGTTTTGCTGACTGTGTTATCCAGTTACTGCCAGCGTTAAATTACACACTCTCCTTCTTAAAGCCACTCCTGTTGTGAGTACTATTCACGAGTCATGATCTATCATGACGCAAGAGAGGTGTGTACAGACACGGCTTCATGATTGGCTAATATGGTTTTTAAATAGAGCAAGTATTTTTTTTATCTTCACAGCCTGATGAAACGGAATTTATCTTTGCTGAGAAACGCATTGCTGTTTATATAGTGTGCTATTAAAGTTTGCACTTTTAATATTACTTGCTCTGATTCTTCTTTTTTTTAATCGTTATACACGATTTGTGGACGTGCTGATTATCCCCCTGTTTGATTCAGTGTGCGGCCACAACTAACACCTGGGTTCATAGACGATTGGACGACCGTCACTTCCTGAGGAACTATCCATTGTAGATGTCGGCATATCGATCGACGTGACCTGACACTGCTGTGTGGGCGTCCCTGCCTCAAGTCTTTCGGGCGACTGCACTGGTCCCGTGCTGCACAGTGGGGCACTCCAGCTGTGCCTTTTTGTGAGAAGCCATCTTCAGGGGTGGTTATCTATCATCACTTCTGCTGTTCCCTTATGTTATCACCCTATGTGGCGCCTCTGTTTATCCTTGCTTCCACAGGATTCCAAATATATATATATATATATATATAAAGTCCCAAAATGGATTTGCACTCTCACCTCCCAAAGACAACTACCAGGGTGTCAGGAAGTATAGGTTTAATCATATAAAACAAAAATCCGCACTCACTGGGTTTAAGTGAAATAAATTTATAGAGACATTTCGGGTGAGGAAAGGCTTTTTACCCCGAAACATCACTATAAATTTATTTCACTTAAACCCCAAATATATATATATATATATATATATATACACATATACATACACACACACACACTATATATATATATATATATATATATATATATATATATGTATATATATATATATATATACACATATACATACACACACTATATATATATATATATATATATATATATATATATACACATATATATATACACACTATATATATATATATATATATATATATATACACACACATATACATTCAAACTTACATACACACACATATATATACATATATATATATATACATATACATATATATATATATATATATATATATATATATATATATATAAAATCAATCAGTCCAAAGATAAGCACTCACTGGATTTAAACACAACAAATCAGTTTATTCGAATAAACTGATTTGATGTGTTTAAATCCAGTGAGTGCTTATCTTTGGACTGATTGAATATATTGTTAAGCACCCTGGTCTGAGTTTGGGTTGGCTAGTGAGAGTGCACTTATCTGGAGTATATATATATATATATATATATATATATATATATATATATATATATATATATACACACACACACATACACACTCATATATATATACACATATATATGAAAAAAAAATGAAAACCATTGGCACCACCTAGTGGGTTTAAATTTGGCCTATATCAAGAATTTATGTACATAAATATATCACCGAATAATCAGGGGTGCTGTGTATTGAGATAAATATACGAACGAAAAGCCAGCAAAGGAATAAGAAGAGTCCCTCTGTTCTGCCAAAAGAATACACATTTATCACTCACTTATACCTACATAAAAAAACATAAGATGATATCTGTGAGAAAAGTAGAAGGTTTGTGAAAAGTGCTTGGTGTGACTGGATTCTACGAACTTAAAAATAAAAACATTATTCTTTATTGGTATATAAATTAAAAATTTGGATGTTAAAAACCCTAGAACTAGAACCCTACCAAAATACACTGTGCAGTTATTTGCTATACATAAACTGGGAGCTGGAAATAGTCACTGCATATATTGGGTAGGTTCAGAATGAAATAAATGTGAATGCACTGACAAACTAGGTGAGGAATAGTACAATGATCAATATGTTACACTCCCCTGTGGGAGTGTCTTTAGACCGCTGCTTCATAACTGCTGTTTCTGTTGAGCCTGCAGGCTCGCCAGAAACACGGGCCCTCAAGCTCCATTAAGAGCTTGATAGATAGGCCCCTAAGAGTTATGTGCTACTTACAGCAAAGTACACACACACATACATACATATATATACACACACACCACACACATACATACATATATACACACACACCTACATACATATATACACACACCACACACACACCACACACACACACACATACATACATACATACACACCACACACATACATACATACATATATACACACACACACACACACACCACACACATACATACATATACATACATACATACATACATACACACACACACACACACACACACACACATACATACATATATACACACACACACACACACACACCACACACATACATACACACATACACACACCCCACACACACACATACATACATACATATATATACACACACACACACACACACACACCACACACATACATATATACACACACACACACATACATATATACACACACACACACACACACACACACACCACACACATACATATATACACACACACCACACACACCACACACATACATATATATATACACACACACCACACACACACACATACATACATACATACATATATATATACACACACACCACACACACATATAAAACAAGTTTAGAATATATGGAGATAAAACATCCACAGATAAGCCCCAAAAGCGCTCCAGCAAAGGGATCTCAACTCCTACAATATATTAGTATTTGTAATATGTCATGTAGGTAATTATAAAACCAAAGCTGTCAGTCCCAAAAAAAGACTAGAAAAGTCCTCTCAAAGTCCATGTATACGAAAAACTGTCGGCTAGATTACGAGTTTTGCGTTATGAGGGGTGCGGCACTAACTTGCACGTTATTGTCACCGCTCACTTCCCTACAGCGCTGGTATTACAGATTTATAAAAACCCTGCGTTAACAGGCAAGAAGTGAGCGTAGAGCAAAATTGAGCTCCATACCGCACTCCAATACCAGCGCTGCTGAAAGCTGCAGTGAGCTGGTTTTACGTGCTCGTTCACGATTTCCCCATACACATCAATCGGGAGAGCCGGCTGAAAAAAGTCTAACACCTGCAAAAAAACAGCGTAAAGCTCTGTAACGCAGCCCCATTGATTCCTATGGGGAAACAAAGTTTATGTTTACACCTAACACCCTAACATGAACCCCGAGTCTAAACACCCATAATCGTACACTTATTAACCCCTAATCTGCCGCCCCCGACATCGCCGACACCTACATTATACTTATTAACCCCTAATCTGCCACTCCGGACATCGCCTCCACTATAATAAACATATTAACCCCTAAACCGCAGCACTCCCGCCTTGCAAACTCTAGTTAAATATTATTAACCCCTAATCTGCCGCCCCTAACATCGCCAACACCTACCTACATTTATTAACCCCTAATCTGCCGCCCTCAACGTCGCCGCCACTTTACTAAATGTATTAACCCCTAATTGAGCTTGCATTCTATTGGCTGTTCCAATCAGCCAATAGAATGCGAGCTCAATCCTATTGGCTGATTGGATCAGCCAATAGGATTGAAGCTCAATCCTATTGGCTGATTGCATCAGCCAATATGATTTTCTCTTGTTAAGTGTGTTCAGTCCACGGGTCATCCATTACTTATGGGATATATTCTCCTCCCCAACAGGAAGTTGCAAGAGGATCACCCAAGCAGAGCTGCTATATAGCTCCTCCCCTCACATGTCATATCCAGTCATTCTCTTGCAACCCTCAACAAAGGAGGTCGCGGGAGGAGTTGGAGTTTTTACTTAATTATTCTTCAATCAAAAGTTTGTTATTTTAAATGGCACCGGAGTGTGCTGTTTTTTCTATCTCAGGCAGTATTTGGAAGAAGAAACTGCCTGCGTTTTCTATGATCTTAGCAGGCGTAACTAAGATCCACTGGCTGTTCTCGTCATTCTGAGGAGTGGGGTAACTTCAGAACATGGGAATAGCATGCGGGGTCCACCGCAAATGAGGTATGTGCAGTACAATATTTTCTGGGAATGGAATTGACTAAGAAAATACTGCTGTTACCCGTATGATGTAAGAGCTCAGGGGTCTTCAAAATTCGTTTTTTGAGGGAGGTAATCAGTCAGACCTGTGACAGTGTGTTAGACTGTGATAAAAACGTTTTATATTAATTTGATATCCGTTTTTTTGGGTACTGAGGGGTTAATCATCCGGTTGCTAATGGGTGCAATCCTCTGCTAATTAATACATTTAAAGAATTGTTGACTATAACTGAATTATTCTTTAGTTACTCAACTGTGTTTTTTAAAAGCGCTGCAGCGTTTTTTATATTGCTTGCAAACTTATTGAAAGTATTTTCCAAGCTTGCTAGCTTCATTGCTAGTCTGTTTAAACATGTCTGATACAGAGGAATCTGCTTGTTCATTATGTTTAAAAGCCATTGTGGAGCCCAATAGAAATATGTGTACCAATTGTATTGATGTTACTTTGAAAAATCAATCTGTACCGCTTAAAAAATTATCACCAGACAACGAGGGGGCAATTATGCCGTCTAACTCTCCTCACGTGTCAGTACCTTCGTCTCCCGCTCGGGAGGTGCGTGAGATTGAGGCGCCAAGTACATCAAGGCCCTTACAAATCACTTTACATGATATGGCTAATGTTATGAAAGAAGTATTATACAATATGCCAGAGTTAAGAGGCAAGCGCGACAGTTCTGGGTTAAGGACAGAGCGCGCCGATGACACGAGAGCCATGTCTGATACTGCGTCACAATTTGCAGAACATGAGGACGGAGAGCTTCATTCTGTGGGTGACGGTTCTGATTCGGGGAGACCGGATTCAGAAATTTCAAATTTTAAATTTAAGCTTGAGAACCTCCGCGTGTTGCTAGGGGAGGTGTTAGCGGCTCTGAATGATTGTGACACGGTGGCAATCCCAGAGAAATTATGTAAGCTGGATAAATACTACGCGGTACCGGTGTGTACTGACGTTTTTCCTATACCAAAGAGGCTTACAGAGATTATTAGTAAGGAGTGGGATAGACCCGGTGTGCCTTTTTCCCCTCCTCCGATATTTAGAAAAAAGTTCCCTATAGACGCCACCACACGAGACTTATGGCAGACGGTCCCTAAGGTGGAGGGAGCAGTTTCTACTTTAGCCAAGCGTACCACTATCCCGGTGGAGGATAGCTGTGCTTTCTCAGATACAATGGATAAAAAATTAGAGGGTTATCTTAAGAAAATGTTTATTCAACAAGGTTTTATATTACAGCCTCTTGCATGCATTGCGCCTGTCACTGCTGCAGCGGCATTCTGGGTTGAGTCTCTGGAAGAGGCGATTCGCACAGCACCATTGGATGAGTCTCTGAGCAAGATTAGAACCCTTAAGCTGGCTAATGCGTTTGTTTCAGATGCCGTAGTGCATTTAACCAAACTTACGGCTAAAAATTCCGGATTCGCCATACAGGCGCGCAGAGCGCTTTGGCTTAAATCCTGGTCAGCAGATGTAACTTCTAAGTCTAAATTACTAAACATTCCTTTCAAAGGGCAGACCTTATTCGGGCCCGGCTTGAAGGAAATTATTGCTGACATTACTGGAGGTAAGGGCCACACCCTTCCTCAGGACAGGGCCAAATCGAAGGCCAAACAGTCTAATTTTCGTGCCTTTCGTAACTTCAAGGCAGGAGCAGCATCAACTTCCTCCGCTCCAAAACAGGAAGGAACTACTGCTCGTTACAGACAGGGTTGGAAAGGCAACCAGTCATGGAACAAGGGCAAGCAGGCCAGAAAGCCTTTTTCCGCCCCTAAGACAGCATGAAGTCGGGGCCCCCTTTCCGGAGACGGATCTAGTGGGGGGCAGACTCTCTCTCTTCGCCCAGGCTTGGGCAAGAGATGTACAGGATCCCTGGACGCTGGAGATTATATCTCAGGGATACCTTCTGGATTTCAAGACTTCTCCTCCACAAGGGAGGTTTCATCTGTCAAGGTTATCAACAAACCTAGTAAAGAAAGAGGCATTTCTACAATGTGTACAATACCTCTTAGTGATGGGAGTGATCCACCCAGTTCCGCGGACGGAACAGGGGCAAGGGTTTTATTCAAATCTGTTTGTGGTTCCCTAGAAAGAGGGAACCTTCAGACCAATCTTAGATTTAAAAATCTTAAACAAATTCCTAAGGGTTCCATCGTTCAAGATGGAAACCATTCGGTCCATCCTACCCATGATCCAAGAGGGTCAATATATGACCACAGTGGATTTAAAGGATGCCTACCTTCACATACCGATTCACAAAGATCATTATCGGTACCTAAGGTTTGCCTTTCTAGACAGGCATTACCAGTTTGTAGCGCTTCCCTTCGGGTTGGCTACGGCCCCGAGAATTTTTACAAAGGTTCTGGGCTCTCTTCTGGCGGTACTAAGACCACGAGGCATAGCGGTGGCTCCGTACCTAGACGACATTCTGATACAAGCGTCAAGTTTTCAAAATGCAAAGTCTCATACAGAGATAGTTCTAGCATTTCTGAGGTCGCATGGGTGGAAAGTGAACGTGGAAAAGAGTTCTCTGTTACCACTCACAAGGGTCCCTTTTCTAGGGACTCTTATAGATTCTGTAGAGATGAAGATTTACCTGACTGAGTCCAGGCTATCAAAACTTCTCAATGCTTGCCGTGTCCTTCACTCCATTCCAAGCCCATCAGTAGCTCAGTGCATGGAAGTGATCGGCTTAATGGTCGCGGCGATGGACATAGTGCCATTTGCGCGCCTACATCTCAGACCGCTGCAACTATGCATGCTAAGTCAATGGAACGGTGATTACTCAGATCTGTCCCCTTTGCTAAATCTGGACCAGGAGACCAGAGATTCTCTTCTCTGGTGGTTATCTCGGGTTCATCTGTCCAAAGGAATGTCCTTTCGCAGACCAGATTGGACGATTGTGACAACAGATGCCAGCCTACTAGGCTGGGGAACAGTCTGGAACTCCCTGAAGGCTCAGGGATCGTGGACTCAGGAGGAGAAACTCCTCCCAATAAACATTCTAGAATTAAGGGCAATATTCAATGCTCTTCTAGCTTGGCCTCAGTTGGCAACACTGAGGTTCATCAGATTTCAGTCGGACAACATCACGACTGTGGCTTACATCAATCATCAAGGGGGAACCAGGAGTTCCCTAGCGATGTTGGAAGTCTCGAAGATAATTCGCTGGGCAGAGTCTCACTCTTGCAACCTGTCAGCGATCTACATCCCAGGCGTGGAGAACTGGGAGGCTGATTTTTTAAGTCGCCAGACTTTTCATCCAGGGGAGTGGGAACTTCACCCGGAGGTATTTGCCCAACTAATTCTTCGTTGGGGCAAACCGGATCTGGATCTCATGGCATCTCGCCAGAACGCCAAGCTTCCTTGTTACGGATCCAGGTCCAGGGACCCGGGAGCGGTGCTGGTAGATGCACTAGCAGCCCCTTGGGTTTTCAACATAGCTTATGTGTTTCCACCTTTTCCGTTGCTTCCTCGACTGATTGCCAGGATCAAACAGGAGAGAGCATCTGTGATTCTGATAGCGCCTGCGTGGCCACGCAGGACCTGGTATGCAGACCTGGTGGACATGTCGTCTTGTCCACCATGGTCTCTACCCCTGAGGCAGGACCTTCTAATTCAGGGTCCTTTCAAACATCCAAACCTAATTTCTCTGAGGCTGACTGCTTGGAAATTGAACGCTTGATTTTATCAAAGCGTGGGTTTTCGGATTCGGTTATTGATACATTAATACAGGCTCGGAAACCTGTTGCCAGAAAAAATTACCACGAGATATGGCGTAAATATTTATATTGGTGTGAATCCAAGAGTTACTCATGGAGTAAGGTTAGGATTCCTAGGATATTGTCTTTTCTACAAGAGGGTTTAGAAAAGGGCTTATCCGCTAGTTCACTAAAGGGACAGATTTCTGCTCTGTCTATTCTTTTACACAAGCGTCTGGCAGAGAATCCAGACGTCCAGGCTTTTTGTCAGGCTTTGGCTAGGATTAAGCCTGTGTTTAAAGCTGTTGCTCCTCCGTGCAGCTTAAACTTGGTTCTTAAAGTTCTTCAGGGTGTTCCGTTTGAACCCCTTCATTCCATTGATATTAAGCTTTTATCTTGGAAAGTTCTGTTTTTGATGGCTATTTCCTCGGCTCGAAGAGTCTCTGAGTTATCTGCCTTACATTGTGATTCTCCTTATCTGATCTTTCATTCAGACAAGGTAGTCCTGCGTACTAAACCTGGGTTTTTACCTAAGGTTGTTTCTAACAAGAATATCAATCAAGAGATTGTTGTTCTATCCTTATGTCCTAATCCTTCTTCAAAGAAGGAACGTCTTTTGCATAATCTAGACGTGGTCCGTGCTCTGAAGTTCTACTTACAGGCAACTAAAGATTTTCGACAAACTTCTTCTCTGTTTGTCGTTTACTCTGGACAGAGGAGAGGTCAAAAGGCTTCGGCTACCTCTCTCTCTTTTTGGCTTCGTAGCATAATACGCTTAGCCTATGAGACTGCTGGACAGCAGCCTCCTGAAAGAATTACAGCTCATTCCACTAGAGCTGTGGCTTCCACCTGGGCCTTTAAGAATGAGGCCTCTGTTGAACAGATTTGCAAGGCTGCAACTTGGTCTTCACTTCATACTTTTTCCAAATTTTACAAATTTGACACTTTTGCTTCTTCGGAGGCTGTCTTTGGGAGAAAGGTCCTACAGGCAGTGGTTCCTTCTGTTTAATGTTCCTGCCTTGTCCCTCCCATCATCCGTGTACTTTAGCTTTGGTATTGGTATCCCATAAGTAATGGATGACCCGTGGACTGAACACACTTAACAAGAAAAAACATAATTTATGCTTACCTGATAAATTTATTTCTCTTGTAGTGTGTTCAGTCCACGGCCCGCCCTGTCTATTTGAGGCAGGTTCTAAATTTTAAATTATAACTCCAGTCACCACTGCACCCTATAGTTTCTCCTTTCTCGTCTTGTTTCGGTCGAATGACTGGATATGACATGTGAGGGGAGGAGCTATATAGCAGCTCTGCTTGGGTGATCCTCTTGCAACTTCCTGTTGGGGAGGAGAATATATCCCATAAGTAATGGATGACCCGTGGACTGAACACACTACAAGAGAAATAAATTTATCAGGTAAGCATAAATTATGTTTTTTCACCTTTAATTCCGATTGGCTGATAGAATTCTATCAGCCAATTGGAATTCAAGGGACACCATCTTGGATGACGTCACTTAAAGGAACCTTCATTCTGGAAGAAGACTTCGATTGAAGAGGATGCTCCGCGCCGGATGTCTTGAAGATGGAGCCGCTCCGTGCAAGATGGATGAAGATAGAAGATGCCGTCTGGATGAAAACTTCTGCCCGTCTGGAGGACCACTTCTGCGGGCTTGGATGAAGACTTCTCCCGGCTTCATTAAGGACTTCTTGCCGCTTGGATGAAGACTTCTCCCGGCTTCGTTGAGGATGGATGTCCGGTCTTCAAAACTGTAAGTGGATCTTCGGGGGTTAGTGTTAGGGTTTTTTAAGGGTTTATTGGGTGGGTTTTATTTTTAGGTTAGGGTTTGGGCACTGAAAAAGAGCTAAATGTCCTTTTAAGGGCAATGGAAATCCAAATGACCTTTTCAGGGCAATGGGGAGCTTAGGGGTTTTTTTAGTTAGGATTTTATTTGGGGGGTTGGTTTTACTGTTCGTTTTTTTTTTTTTATCAAAATAAAAAAAATTAAAAAAACCTAGCCTAAACTAAACTACCAATAGCTCTTAAAAGGGCCTTTTGCGGGGCATTGCCCCAAAGAAATAAGCTCTTTTACCTATAAAAAAAAATATACAAACAACCTCCCAACGGTAAAACCCACCACCCACACAACAAACCCCCCAAATAAAATTCTAACTGAAAAAGGATATTTGGATGGGCATTGCCCTTAAAAGGGCATTTAGCTCTTTTTCAGTGCCCAAACCCTAACCTAAAAATAAAACCCACCCACTAAACCCTTAAAAAAACCTAACACTAACCCCCGAAGATCCACTTACAGTTTTGAAGACCGGACATCCATCCTCAACGAAGTCGGGAGAAGTCTTCATCCAAGCGGCAAGAAGTCCTCAACAAAGCCGGGAGAAGTCTTCATCCAAGCCGGCAGAAGTGGTCCTCAAGACAGGCAGAAGTTTTCATCCAGACGGCATCTTCTATCTTCATCCATCCGGCACAGAGCGGCTCCATCTTCAAGACATCCAGCGTGGAGCATCCTCTTCAATCGAAGTCTTCTTCTAGAATGAAGGTTCCTTTACGTGACGTCATCCAAGATGGCGTCCCTTACATTCCGATTGGCTGATAGAATTCTATCAGTCAATCGGAATTAAAGGTGAAAAAATCCTATTGGCTGATGCAATCAGCCAATAGGATTGAGCTTCAATACTATTGGCTGATCCAATCAGTCAATAGGATTAAGCTTGCATTCTATTGGCTGTTCCAATCAGCCAATAGAATGTCCGGTCTTCAAAACTGTAAGTGGATCCTCGGGGGTTAGTGTTAGGTTTTTTTAAAGGTTTATTGGGTGGGTTTAATTTTTAGTTCAGGGTTTGGGCACTGAAAAAGAGCTAAATGTTTTAAGGGCAATGTTCATCCAAATGACCTTTTCAGGGCAATGGGGAGCTTAGGTTTTTTTTTAGTTAGGATTTTATTTGGGGGGTTGGTTGTGTGGGTGGTGGGTTTTACTGTTGGGGGGGTTGTTTGTATTTTTTTTTACAGGTAAAAGAGCTGATTTCTTTGGGGCAATGCCCCGCAAAAGCCCCTATTAAGGGCTATTGGTAGTTTAGTTTAGGCTAGGGGTTTTCTTTATTTTGGGGGGGCTTTTTTATTTTGATAGGGCTATTAGATTAGGAGTAATTAGTTTAAATATCTGATAATTTCTTTTTTATTTTATGTAATTTAGTGTTTTTTGTTTTTTTTTAGTTAATAAATGTAATTTATTTAATTATAGTGTAAGGTTAGATGTTAGTGTAACTCAGGTTAGGTTTTATTTTGCAGGTAAATTTGTATTTATTTTAGCTAGGTAGTTGGTAAATAGTTAATAACTATTTACTAACTAGTCTACCTAGTTAAAATAAATACAAACTTGCCTGTGAAATAAAAATAAAACCTAAGCTAGCTACAATGTAACTATTAGTTATATTAGAGCTAGCTAGGGTTTATTTTACAGGTGAGTATTTAGTTTTAAAAAGGAATTATTTAGTTATTAATAGTAGGTTTTATTTAGATTTATTTTAATTATATAAAAGTTAGGGGGTTTTAGGGTTAGATTTAGGGTTAGGTTTAGGAGTTAATATGTTTATTATAGTGGTGGTGATGTCCAGAGCGGCAGATTAGGGGTTAATAAATGTAGGTAGGTGGCGGCGATTTTAGGGGTGGCAGATTAGGGGTTAAAAATATTTAACTAGTGTTTGCGATGCGGGAGTGCGGCGGTATAGGGGTTAATATGTTTATTCTAGTGGCGGCGATGTCGGGCGTGGCAGATTAGGGATTAATAATTTTATTTTAGTGTTTGCGATGCGGGAGGGCCTCGGTTTAGGGGTTAATAGGTAGTTTATGGGTGTTAGTGTACTTTTTAACACTTTAGTTATGAGTTTTATGCTACAGTTTTGTAGTGTAAAACTCATAACTACTGACTTTAGATTGCGTTACGAATCTTGCGGTATAGGCTGTACCGCTCACTTTTTAGCCTCCCAGAAAAAGCTTGTAATATCGGTGCTATGGAAATCGCATTGAAAAAAGACTTTATGCAAATTGCGTAAGTTAATTTGCGTTACGGCCAAAAAAGTGTGCGGTACAGCTTTTTTTACAAGACTCGTAATAGCAGCGGTAGTGAAAAAGCAGCATTATAACCCATAACGCTGCTTTTTCACTCATACCGCAAAACTCGTAACCTAGCTGTGTGTTAGGTGCAAAGTCCTTAATCCAGGTAGGTGAAATATGTCAGCAAAAAGTGTTCCACACCCAATCAGATATACACTTATTTTCAGTACCCTCAATCAATATGAGGTAAGTGGATGGTATATAGTATCGATCAGGCACCTCCCAGAGTATGGATCAAGTGGTCAGTTAGTCACGGAATCCCCAGGTTTCACTGTTTGTAAAAGCTGAAAACTCTCCGTCTCTCTTCAATAAACTTCCCCTCCGTATCCAGGCCGTTTTAATCCACCGACCGGGGAGAAAAGGAAACACGAGCCAAAAAGGGGCTAATAGTGTTATATCATTTATTAAAGTTAACATAAAACAAAAAGGGGATTATTAAACTCACAATGTTCAATCTCAATAATATGAGGTATATATACAGCGTAGATAGAGTGTTTCCCAATACAATCTTGAGACTCCAACAAATCTGCAATTTTACAATAAAACAAATGCACTAAAAAACTGGCAAACTCAATGATCCCTATCAAGGGTGTATAAAATCAGTGGCTTCCCTTCTTAATCAGAGGTGTCTATGTAGCGGTGCATCTCTCTTTTATGTACCGCTGTGAGGCTACGATACTAGGTGGGTTGTCCCGCATTTCCGGGAGCATTCCAGGAATGACGTCATCACGTAAGCCAACCCGTAGCACTTAGCAACTTGTTGTCATGGAAGCACCTCTGGTTATTCCATATATCTTTAACCTAGCCAGTCTCCTGTCACGCTCCACGGGGACACGGAATCCCCACATTAATTCATATAAGTACATTCATTATTTAGATCTAATGTGTACTATTTATTACATCACATCTGTATTCCACAAGTAATGGATGGAGAATATTTAAGACATTATAATAAAAACTTATAAATACCTATATAAACATACATAACCTTCATTATATAAACATACTTCTAATTAAAAAAAGGAATCTACGTATATACATGAAGACAAATACAAGATACTATTTTATAATTTAGAACAATTATTATTTAAAAAGTATTAAGATTTAATAAAAGGCATATTTTAAAAATAAAAAACATATTTCCATACAAGTCAAAAGTACTATAAAAATCAGGATATATTATTAATTCAAATACTAAAACCAAACAGATCATTATATTTATATTTTTAATTTTCAATTTTATAATTTTATAAAAAAGGCTGCTACATCAATATCTTTATTTAGACCTAAAGAGACTCTAGTATTAAAAGCATGGATACAATACGTTTCCCTTTGTCTAAGTAGAATTTCTAGATTTCCCCCTCTTTTGCCTGTATGTACCAGTTATAAAATGGTACCTTTGAGACAATTGGGGTTTCGGTTATGAACCAAATTATAAGGGTCAGATAAATTGTGGGTTTTTAGGCCAGCTTTTATATTCGTAACATGTTCATATAGGTGCTTCTTGTATGGTCTTGTGGTCCTCCCAATGTATTGTAAATTACAACTACATTGCAGGAAGTATACCACAAAAGTAGTTTTACAGTTAACCAAGCTCTTTAATTCACACTTTTTTCATTAGAATAGGAACACACTAATTTAGTCGGTTTGTTCCCGTTGTACATGTGCCTATTGTGCCTGTTGTCAGCCAAGTTTTACTTCCATCTCGTTCCTTTAACTGACTTGGAGCTATAATTGTTTTTACATTTTTGTTTCTTCTAAATATACAATTAGGTTTTGGACCTATCCTTTCTCGTAAGAGGCCATCTTTTCTTAGAATCTCCCAATGTTTTCCAATAATTTGTTTGACTCCCTCTGAGCCCTCACAAAATGTTGAGATAACACTGATATTTTTTTCTTTTTCCAAATTGTTAGTTCACTTGTTTTTTCTATTTCCAATTCATTCCTATTAACGTCTTTCTTTATAATTTTCTTATAGGCTGTATCAATCCATGCTTTTTTATATCCTTTTTCTAAGAATTTATTCCTTAGATTATCGGACTCTTTTTCAAAATCTACCGGATTAGAACAATTTCTTTTAATTCTTTCACACTGGCCCACGGGTATATTTATTATCCAAGTGGAATGATGACCACTTGATGCATGGATATACCCATTACTGTCCATTTCCTTGACATATAATCAGGTCTTGATGTTACCATTCTACCATTAAAAATTCTATCTCTGTTCTACTATATTTTTCAGTGAACCTTAGATTAATGTCATTATTGCTTAGATATAGGATAAAGTCCTTCAATTTATCCTCCTCTCCTTTCCAGATTAAAATGATGTCATCTATAAATCTGGCCCAATTTACTATATTTTCAATATATGGATTATTTTTCCAGATATTCCTTTCCTCCCAATATCCCATGTACAGGTTGGCGTAGTTAGGGGCAAATTTAGTGTCCATAGCTGTGCCGCCAACCTGTAAATTGGATTCACTTTCAAAAAGAAAGAAATTATTTTCCAGGATGAAACGTATAGTCTCCAAAAGGAATTCTTGTTTGCTAGATCCATCATAGATCTTAAACCGAATTCTATTACTTTTATGCCCAAAGCATGTGGGATATAGGTGTGCAATGCCGTCACAACCAGTGTCACCCAAAAATAACACTCATCCCATTTTAAATTTGTCATTTTTTATTGCATCTGGGGTAAGAGAATCAATACTGGAGATTATAGGTCTCCCTGGAGGGTTCACAGCATCTTTATGTACCTTTGGAAGGTGATAAAAAAATAGCTGTTCTAGGGTCTTTCCTATTTAAAAACATGAACTCATCATTTAGAATACCATTATGTTTTGCAGTATACAATAAACTGGTGTACTGTAATTGGAATACATTTATAGGATTTCTTGATAATTTTTTAAACGTTATATCATCAACCAACAATCTTTTGGCTTCCTTAACGTAGTCACTCCTATTTTGGATGACCACTCAGCCCCCTTTATCCACTTCTCTAACCACAATGTTTACATCCTTTTTTAAGAGGTCTAGCTCCATTTTTTTTTTTTAAATTTACTATTTATGATAATTTAAGTAAAAAATAAAAAATGGAGCTAGACCTCTTAAAAAAGGATGCAAACATTGTGGTTAGAGAAGCGGATATAGGGGGCGGAGTGGAATATCTGGAAAAATAATCCATAAATTGAAAATATAGTAAATTGGGCCAGATTTATAGATGACATAATTTTAATCTGGAAAGGAGAGGAGGATAAATTGAAGGACTTTATCCTATATCGAAAGAATAATGACACGAATCTAAGGTTCACTGAAATATAGCAGAACAGAGATAGAATTTATAGATTTAGTCCTGTACCATCAAAATGGTAACATCAAGACCAGATTATATGTCAAGGAAACGGATAGTAATGGGCATATCCACGCATCAAGTGGTCATCATTGCACTTGGATAAAAAATATACCCATGGGCCAGTTTGAAAGAATTAAAAGAAATTGTACTAATCTGGTAGATTTTGAAAAAGAGTCCGATAATCTAAGGAATAAATTCCTAGAAAAGGGATATAAAAAAGCATGGATTGATACAGCCTATAAAAAAATTATAAAGAAGAGGTTAATATGGATGAATTGGAAATAATAAAAACAAGTGAACTAACAATTAGTAAAAAGAAAAATATTAGTTTTATCTCAACATTTTGTGAGGGCTCAGAGGGAGTCAAACAAATCATTGGAAAACATTGGGAAATTCTAAGAAAAGATGACCTCTTATGAGAAAGGATAGGTTCAAAACCTAATTGTATATTTAGAAGAAACAAACATTTAAAAACAATAATAGTCTCAAGTCAGTTAAAGGAACAAGATGGAAGTAAAACTTGGCTGACAATAGGCTTTTACAAACGTAATAGACTTAATCATGTATCCTGTGAACACATGTACAACGGGAACAAACCGACTAAATTAGTGTGTTCCTCTTCTAATGAAAAAAAGTGTGAATTAAAGAGCTTGGTTAACTGTAAAACCACTTTTGTGGTACACCTCCTGCAATGTAGTTGTAATTTACAATACATTGGGAGGACCACAAGACCATACAAGAAACGCCTATATGAACATGTTACGAATATAAAAGCTGGCCTAAAAACCCACAATTTATCTGACCCTTATAATTTGGTTCATAATCGAAAACCTCAATTGTCTCAAAGGTACCATTTTATAACTGGTACATACAGGCAAAAGAGGGGGAAATCGAGAAATTCTACTTAGACAAAGGGAAACGTATTGGATCCATGCTTATAATACTAGAGTCTCTTTAGGTCTAAATAAAGATATTGATGTAGCAGCCTTTTATTAAAATTATAAAATTGAAAATTAAAATAATGATATGGTTGGTTTTAGTATTTGAATTAATAATATATTCTAATTTTTATAGTACTTTTGGCTTAAATGGAAAGATGTTTTTTATTTTTAAAATACGCCTTTTATTAATTCTTAATAATTTTTAAATAATAATTGTTATAAATTATAAATGATAAAATATTATCTTGTATCTGTCTTCATGTATATACGTAGACGCATTTTTATGTATTAGAAGTAAGTTTATATAGTGAAGGTTATGTATGTTTATATAGGTATTTATAAGTTTTTCTTTATAATTGAACTGTGTTAGGTGTATTTTATACAATTACTGAAGGCATATTAAGTCTTAAATATTGTCCCATCCATTAGTTGTGGAATACAGATGTGATGTTATAAATAGTACACATTAGATCTAAATAACGAATGTACTTATATGAATTAATGTGGGGATTCCGTGTCCCTGTGGAGCGTGACAGGAGACTGGCTAGGTTAAAGATATATGGAATAACCAGCGGTGCTTCCATGACAACAAGTTGCTAAGTGCGACGGGTTGGCTTACATGATGACGTATACGTAGATGACATAATTCCTGGAACGCTCCCGGAAACATGGGACAACCCACCTAGTATCGAAGCCTCACAGCAGTAGATAAAAAGAGATGCACCGCCACATAGACACCTCTGATGATTTTATACACCCTTTGAAACGCATAAGGTTAGGAGTTAAGAGACAGTTAGTCTCCCCTTGATAGGGATCATTGTATTTGCCAGTTTTTTAGTGCATTTGTTTTATTGTAAAATTGCGGATTTGTTGGAGTCTCAAGATTGTATTGGGAAACACTCTATCTACGCTGTATATATACCTCATATTATTGAGGTTGAACATTGTGAGTTTAATAATCTCCTGTTTGTTTTATGTTAACTTTAATAAACAATATAACACTATTAACCCCTTTTTGGCTTGTGTTTCCTTTTCTCCCGGTCTGTAGATTAAAATGGCCTGGATACGGAGGGGAAGTTTATTGAAAAGAGACAGGGAGTTTTTCGGCTATTACAAACAGTGAAACCTGGGGATTCCGTGACTAACTGACAACTTGATCCATACTCTGGGAGGTGCCTGATCGATACTATATACCTTCCACTTACCTCATATTGATTACTGAAAGTGTACATCTGATTGCGTGTGGAACACTTTTTTTCTGACGTATTTCACCTATCTGGATTAAGGACTTTGCACCTAACACAATTTTTCGTTTACAAGGACTTTCAGAGGAATTATATTCATATATATATTTTTTTTATTTATTTATAGATATGTTTTTTATATGTAATTTCATGTGATTTTATGTGGTCTTATATGTGTTTGACGTACATGTCTTTGATTACATGTTTCCATTTTATCGCACTTTAGTAGCCCAGATTGTTGCTTTAAAGTAATAGTGGTATTTAGTAATAACCATTACTCACTATTACTAACGAATATTATTCTGTTTGAACCAAACATTTGTATCACCCTTGAAAAAGTTTGGCCGAGATCGAACGAAACGCGTAGGGATATTGCTCTTTGGGACTATTTTTCCATCACCTGGTGTATGACTGTTAAGGCAGAGAAAGGATCCATCAGAGGGGGACGCTCCAATCCAGCTCCACACTGACGTCAGACGCCGAGTCAGGTTTTGCCGGCTTTGTCATCACTTCGCAGACGGATCAGTTTGTTTTGTTGAGCAGGACTCTGACTTTTGCCGCTGTACACCGGATGTTATAATAATCCAGACGATCATTTCTGCTTACCTGAGTGTAAGTTTTTATGTTTATTTGTTTCACTTATTTTAATAAATTACTCAAGCTTGGTTCTTTTTGCGCTTCTTTCTACTCCCCTGTTATAACGAATATTATTTGCCAAGTGACAAACATTTTATATATATGTTTGTATACTATTTAGCACCACCCTAAATCTTTCTGTAATTATATACATATATATATATATATATATATATATATACATACACACACACACACATATATAAACATATATATATAAAAAACACACACACATATATATATATATATATATATATATAGTACACACACATATATATATATATATATATATACACACACACATATACATACATAAACTGAACTAAGGGGACAGTTTGCAGAGGCTTAGATACAATGTAATCACAGAGGTAAAATGTATATTAATATAACTGTGATGGTTATGCAAAGCTAGGGAATGGGTAATAAAGGGATTATCTAATTTTTAAAACAATAAAAATTCTATTGTAGACTGTCCCTTTAATTTTGGAGTCTGCACATCCAGTTCTCACAGGATATTGAGACAAAATAAATAATGAATGTACGTATATTTTAAATATTTTACTACATATAATTAAAATGTTATAGTACAATCTGAAAAGTGGTTAAAATCTCTCTAACTCAACATGTAATGTCTCTGATAAAGTACAACTACAGTAACAGAGTTACTACTCATCATGCTATTGTTTTTCCCCCTGTGATTGCAGCTCTCTTCAAAGCCGTTTTCTTATTTTATCCCCTAACAGAAGCCAGTTGGTAAAGCTCTGAATCTTTATACTCGGCTTACTTGGATTAGCTCGCACAATATAAAGCAGAAGAGTTACATGTTTGCATTTTTCTTACACTATTTAAAATGATAAAATAATAAACATAAAAAGCTTTCAAAAATAATATACAGAAATGTACAGCTCCCGCTATGTATTGTGCACTTTAAAGGGACAGTAAAGTCAGACGGCTAGATTATGAGTTTTGCGTTATGAGTAAAAAAGCAGCGTTAAGCCTCATAACACTGCTTTTTTACTACCGCTGCTATTACGAGTCTTGTAGGTACAGCTGTCCCGCACACTTTTTTGGCCATACCACAAATCAACTTACGCAATTTGCGTATAGTCTTTTTTCAATTGGACTTCCATAGCACCGGTATTACAAGCTTTTTTTTTAAATATTTTTTTTATTGAGGTTTTATATGGTACATCAAAAAGAAGAAGAATACAAAATTTGCTGTCTAGTCAATACGTAATATACAAAAGTTTTTCAAGAGAAGGTTATTGAAGCTCACAGGTATATGTTTTCTTTGTACATAACAGTATAATGGTCAAGCCATGAATAGGTATGTAACTGGGTAAATACAATTTTCATGCTGCCCAACACCTTATTACATAAGAGGTATCAAAGTTAATGTCTACCTGTGTATGAAGATTATTAAAGTAGACTCTCTTTATAACATACGAGGTCAACATGTTAAGACAATACCGTAAACAAAACGAATTTATGATAGCCAATAGTAGGATTTATTTATTTCAAGACTTCTCTGCGGAGACCAGTAGCAAAAGACGTGAGATGGCTCCTTACTGTACCAAGTTAATTGACGCTAAATGGCCAGCGAGGATGATTTATCCGGCGAAAATCTGTGTGGAAATTGATGGTGCAGTGAGGACCCTTCTTACAACTACGGAGGCCAAAGAATTTTGCCGTGAAAAGGATCTATGATATGTATATATAAGAAATTAGCGGCAGAACTATGTGGGCAGGATGTGGAACAAACAAGTGATGTTTATGTTGTTTTTAAGTTTTTTTAAAATCTGCTGGATTGATAACTGGAAACCATTTTACGTAACATTGAGGGGACCTTTACCAAAAAAGAGGGATGTGCGCTCTGAGGGGGGTGGGGGGCGGGGAAATAGCAAAGAGAATGAGTTCCAGACTAATCAGAAAGTTAAGTCAGAATGATGGAAAATAACAACTTTATATCCTGGAATGTAGGTGGGATCTCATCCCCTATAAAAAGGAAGCTTATTTTAAAACACTTAGGACAGTTTAAGCCGACTGTGGCACTACTGCAGGAGACACATTTAAAACCTTCTGAAGCTGAGAAATTAAAAAGTAAGTGGGTAGGACATGTAATAGCTTCTCCGTATTGTGGTAGGAAAAAAGGGGTGGCTATACTTTTCAACAAGAATTGTGAATATAAAATATTAAAACAAGAAATAGATATCCAGGCAAGATATATAATTCTAGATATGCAAATTGACAAACTAAACGTTGTACTCTGCTGTATATATGGCCCCAATAAAATAGAGGAAGAGTTCTGGGAGGAATTAAATAATAAGCTGCTGAAATATATTGGGAAGAACATTATCATAGGGGGGGGATTTTAATCTGACACCAGTCCCATTAATAGATAGGCTTAAATGTAGCCAAACAAGGAATGTTAAAAAGGAAGGTAGAGTACTGAAAAACTTTATGAAAGGGCTCAGAGTACAAGATATATGGAGAGATCAAAACCTGGACGTACGCGCCTATACATGTGTATCCAAAACATTTAAGACCCTCTCTAGAATAGACTTTTTCCTAATCTCAGAGAGTATGTTGGGTCTGAATTGTAAAGCAGATATTAAAGACATATGTATCTCAGACCATGCGGCTATTTCACTGGAAATGCAGAATAGATCTCAAATCGGTAAGGGTGATGGTAGAATCAGATATCCTAGACATCTTACTCACAATATCCACTTTAAGAACTATATTTTAGAAAAATGGAAGGAATATAAATTATTCAATAGCAGTTATGTTGGTAAATGGGAAATATACTGGGAAACAGCCAAAGCATATATTAGAGGTAATATTAAAGCATATCTATGTAGATGGAAGAAGAAAAATAGAGAACGTGAGTGCCAGCTTAACAACCAACTCAAAAATGCATATAGAGCATATATAGGCAATGCTAATCCGCAGACTTGGCTTAAATACCAAAATAGTAAGCAAGAAAAGGAGATATTTCTAAAACAAATGGTTATTCAACAAGATGAGAAAGATAGGGCCAAATACAGAGGCTTTAATGGAAGATCCGTTAAATATATAGCCAGATTAATTAAAATGCAGAAGCAAAGGAATTTTATATCGGCTATTAAACTAGGGAATTATAGAGCAAATACGACCAAGGAAATCAAACAGCTAATGTTTAAATATTTTGAAGATCTTTATACGACTTCTGTAGTGGATTTACAGCAAAAAATGACGTTTTGGGATCAATTAGAAATCAGGAAACTTGAGGGCAAAGACAGAGATATGTTAAATGCGCCAATATCGGAGGAAGAGGTAGCCCGGACTATTACACAACTGAAAAACAACAAGGCACCGGGACCTGATATGCTCCCGGCAGAATTTTATAAAATGTTAGGTAACAGTATTATACCCACTCTTACCAATCTATACAACAGCTATTTTTTAAAAGGGGAAATTAACTATAAATACTTTGCTGCATCCTCTATTACGCTAATATTAAAAAAAGGTAGAGAACCAGAAAATCCAGGGTCATATAGACCAATATCATTGCTAAATAGCGATTATAAGATCTTAACTACTATCATAGCAAACAGACTTAAAATTTTTTTACATAAAATTATACACATAGATCAGGTAGGTTTCATGACTGGACGAAATCCAGCCAGAAACATTCGTAAAGTTCTTACTACATTAGACTATTGTTACCAAGACATAAAGCAAATGTCTAAGGGGGATAGTCCAGATTTAGCGGTACTAGCGATAGATGCGGAAAAAGCCTTTGACGCGATAACTTGGGATCATCTATTTACAGTATTAGGGAAATTTGGAGTACAAGGGAATATCCAGTCTTTTATTAAATGTATATACAGGGAGCCTATATCTAATTTAATTATCAATGGGGAATTTACACCAGATATCGTCCTCAAGAAAGGTACAAGACAAGGCTGCCCTCTATCCCCTTTGCTGTTGAACTTAGCAATAGAACCCCTAGCTATCAGGCTAAGGAAAGAATTAGCAGGCATCAAAATACATCAGCAGAAGATAGTTCTCTCTTTGTTCGCGGATGACCTGCTGCTATTTTTATCGGATACCCAAAATAGTATTAAGCAACTATTAGACATTATAAAACAATTTAGCTCATTTTCTGGGTACAAAGTTAATGTAGATAAGTCAGAGATTATGTGGCTACGTGGGTCAAGTCAGAAACATAAAGACTGCCCCTTTAGAGAAGTAGAACAGATTAAATATTTAGGTTTAAATATTACAAGGAATCCGAAACAATGGTATGTTAAAAAAACAGAATTTATGCTTACCTGATAAATTACTTTCTCCAACGGTGTGTCCGGTCCACGGCGTCATCATTACTTGTGGGATATTCTCCTCCCCCACAGGGAAAGGCAAGGAGAGCACACAGCAAGAGCTGTCCATATAGTCCCTCCCAGGCTCCGCCCCCCCCAGTCATTCGACCGACGGTTAGGAGAAAAAAAGGAGAAACTATAGGGTGCCGTGGTGACTGTAGTGTATAGAGAGAGAAATTTTTCAAACCTGATTAAAAAACCAGGGCGGGCCGCGGACCGGACACACCGTCGGAGAAAGTAATTTATCAGGTAAGCATAAATTCTGTTTTCTCCAACATTGGTGTGTCCGGTCCACGGCGTCATCCATTACTTGTGGGAACCAATACCAAAGCTTTAGGACACGGATGAAGGGAGGGAGCAAATCAGGTTACCTAAACAGAAGGCACCACGGCTTGCAAAACCTTTCTCCCAAAAATAGCCTCCGAAGAAGCAAAAAGTATAAAATTTGTAGAATTTGGCAAAAGTGTGCAGAGAAGACCAAGTCGCTGCCTCACATATCTGATCAACAGAAGCCTCGTTCTTGAAGGCCCATGTGGAAGCCACAGCCCTAGTAGAGTGAGCTGTGATTCGTTCAGGAGGCTGCTGTCCGGCAGTCTCATAAGCCAATCGGATAATGCTTTTCAGCCAGAAAGAAAGAGAGGTAGCAGTAGCTTTTTGTCCTCTCCTCTTACCAGAATAAACGACAAACAAAAAAGATTTTTTGTCTGAAATCCTTTGTTGCTTCTAAATAGAACTTTAAAGCACGGACTACATCTAAATGGTGTAACAAATGTTCCTTCTTTGAAACTGACAAAAGGGACAACTATTTCCTGGTTAATATTCTTGTTGGAAACAACTTTTGGAAGAAAACCAGGCTTGGTACGCAAAACAACCTTATCTGAATGGAACACCAGATAGGGTGGATCACACTGCAAAGCAGATAGTTCAGAAACTCTTCTAGCAGAAGAAATAGCAACCAAAAACAGAACTTTCCAAGATAGTAACTTGATATCTATGGAATGTAAGGGTTCAAATGGAACCCCTTGAAGAACTGAAAAAACTAAATTTAGACTCCAGGGAGGAGTCAAAGGTCTGTAAACAGGTTTGATTCTGACCAAAGCCTGTACAAAAGCTTGTACATCTGGCACAGCTGCCAGTCGTCTGTGTAACAAGACAGATAAAGCAGATCTCTGTCCTTTTAGAGAACTCGCTGACAATCCCTTATCCAAACCTTCTTGTTAGAAAGGAGAGGATCCTGGGAATATTAATCCATGAGAATCCCTTGGATTCACACCAACAGATATATCCTTTCCATATTTTATGGTAAATCCTTCTAGTCACAGGTTTTCTGGCTTGGACCAGAGTATCTATCACTGAATCTGAAAACCCGCGCTTGGATAAAATCAAGCGTTCAATTTCCAAGCAGTCAGCTGGAGAGAAACTAGATTTGGATGTTCGAATGGACCTTGCACTAGAAGATCCTGTCTCAAAGGTAGCTTCCATGGTGGAGCCGATGACATATTCACCAGGTCTGCATACCAAGTCCTGCGTGGCCACGCAGGAGCTATCAGAATCACTGAGGCCTTCTCCTGTTTGATCCTGCTACAAGCCTGGGAAGGAGAGGGAACGGTGGAAATGCATAAACTAGGTTGAACGACCAAGGCGTCACTAATGCATCCACTAGAGTCGCCTTGGGATCCCTGGATCTGGACCCGTAGCAAGGAACCTTGAAGTTCTGATGAGACGCCATCAGATCCATGTCTGGAATGTCCCATAATTGAGTCAACTGGGCAAAAACCTCCGGGTGGAGTTCCCACTCCCCCGGATGGAAAGTCTGACGACTCAGATAATCTGCCTCCCAGTTGTCTACTCCTGGGATGTGAATTGCAGATAGATGGCAGGAGTGATCCTCCGCCCATTTGATGATCTTGGATACCTCTCTCATCGCCAAGGAACTCTTTGTTCCTCCCTGATGGTTGATGTAAGCTACAGTCGTCATGTTGTCTGACTGGAATCTTATGAATCCGGCCTTCGCTAGTTGAGGCCAAGCCCGGAGAGCATTGAATATCGCTCTCAGTTCCAGGATGTTTATCGGGAGAAGAGACTCTTCCCGAGACCATAGACCCTGAGCTTTCAGGGAATCCCAGACCGCGCCCCAGCCTAATAGACTGGCGTCGGTCGTGACAATGACCCACTCTGGTCTGCGGAAACTCATTCCCTGAGACAGGTGATCCTGTGACAACCACCAACGGAGTGAGTCTCTGGTCATCTGGTCTACTTGAATCTTTGGAGACAAGTCTGTATAGTCCCCATTCCACTGCTTGAGCATGCACAGTTGTAATGGTCTTAGATGAATTTGAGCAAAAGGAACTATGTCCATTGCTGCAACCATCAACCCTACTACTACCATGCACTGAGCTATGGAAGGCTGCAGAATAGAGTGAAGAACTTGACAAGCTTTAGAAGCTTTGACTTTCTGACTTTTGTCAGGAAGATCTTCATTTTTAAAGAATCTATTATCGTTCCCAAGAAGGGAACTCTTGTCGACGGAGACAGGTAACTCTTTTCTACGTTCACCTTCCACCCGTGAGATATGAGAAAGGCTAGAACAATGTCTGTATGAGCCTTTGCTTTGGAAAGAGACGACGTTTGGATTAGAATGTCGTCCAGATAAGGTGCCACTGCAATACCCCTTGGTCTTAGAACCTCTAGAAGGGACCCTAGCACCTTTGTGAAAATCCTTGGATGATCTTTGTGGATAGGAATATGTAGATACGCATCCTTTAAATCCACGGTAGTCATAAATTGACCCTCCTGGATTGTAGATAAAATTGTTAGAATGGTTTCCATTTGAACGATGGAACTCTGAGAAATTTGTTTAGAATTTTTAAATCCAGAATTGGTCTGAAAATTCCCTCTTTTTTGGGAACTACAAACAGATTTGAGTAAAACCCCCGACCTTGTTCCACAGTTGGAACTGGGTGTATCACTCCCATCTTTAACAGGTCTTCTACACAATGTAAGAATGCCTGTCTCTTTATTTGGTTTGAAGATAAGTTAGACATGTGGAACCTTCCCCTTGAGGGTAGTTCCTTGAACTCCAGAAGAAAACCCTGAGAGACTATTTCTAGTGTCCAGGGATCCTGAACATCTCTTGCCTAAGCCTGAGCAAAGAGAGAGAGTCTGCCCCCTACTAGATCCGGTCCCGGATCGGGGGCTACCCCTTCATGCTGTTTTGGTAGCAGCAGCAGGCTTCTTGGCCTGTTTACCCTTGTTCAAGCCTTGCATTGATTTCCATGCTGGTTTAGTCTGGGAAGCTTACCCTCTTGTCTAGAGGCTGCCGAGTTGGAAGCCGGTCCGTTCCTGAAATTGCGAATGGAACGAAAATTGGACTTATTCTTAGCCTTGAAAGGTTTATCTTGTGGGAGGGCATGGCCCTTTCCCTCAGTGATGTCTGAAATAATCTCTTTCAATTCTGGCCCAAAAAGGGTCTTACCTTTGAAAGGGGTAATAAGCAATTTTGTCTTGGAAGATACATCCGCCGACCAAGACTTTAGCCAGAGCGCTCTACGCGCCCCAATTGTAAACCCTGAATTTTTCGCCGCTAACCTCGCTAACTGCAAAGCGGTGTCTAAAATAAAGGAATTAGCTAACTTAAGTGCGTGAATTCTGTCCATGACTTCCTCATACGGAGTCTCCCTACTGAGCGACTTTTCCAGTTCCTCGAACCAGAACCACGCCGCTGTAGTGACAGGAATAATGCACGAAATAGGTTAAAGGAGGTAACCTTGCTGTACAAAAATCTTTTTAAGCAAACCCTCCAATTTTTTATCCATAGGATCTTTGAAAGCACAATTGTCCTCAATAGGAATGGTCGTGCGCTTGGCTAGAGTAGAAACCACCCCCTCGACCTTAGGGACTGTTTGCCATGTGTCCTTCCTGGGGTCGACCATAGGGAACAATTTCTTAAATATAGGAGGAGGGACAAAAGGTATGCCTGGCTTCTCCCACTCCTTATTCACTATGTCCGCCACCCGTTTAGGTATCGGAAAAGCATCAGGGTGCACCGGGACCTCAAGGAACTTGTCCATCTTGCACAATTTTTCTGGGTTGACCAGATTGTCACAATCATCCAGAGTAGATAGCACCTCCTTAAGTAATGCGCGGAGATGCTCTAATTTAGATTTAAATGTCACAACATCAGGTTCTGCCTGCTGAGAAATTCTTCCTGTATCAGAAATTTCCCCATCTGACAAACCCTCCCTCACTGCCACTTCAGATTGGTGTGAGGGTATGACAGAAAAATTATCATCAGCGCCCTCCTGCTCTACAGTGTTTAAAACAGAGCAATCGCGCTTTCTCTGAAATGCTGGCATTTTGGATAAAATATTAGCTATGGAGTTATCCATTACTGCCGTCAATTGCTGCATAGTAACAAGCATTGGCACGCTAGAAGTACTAGGGGTCGCCTGCGCGGGCATAACTGGTATAGACACAGAAGGAGATGATGTAGAACTATGTCTACTTCCTTCATCTGAGGAATCATCCTGGGCAACTTTACAATTTGTGACAGTACTGTCCTTACTTTGTTTGGACGCTATGGCACAATTATCACACATATTTGAAGGGGGAACCACATTGGCTACCATACATACAGAACATGATCTATCTGAAGGTACAGACATGTTAAACAGGCTTAAACTGGTTAATAAAGCACAAAAACCGTTTTAAAACAAAACCGTTACTGTCTCTTTAAATGTTAAACAGGGCACACTTTATTACTGAATATGTGAAAAACTATGAAGGAATTATCCAATCTTTACCAAATTTTCACCACAGTGTCTTAATGCATCCAAAGTATTGCACCCCAATTTTCATGCTGTTAACCCTTAAAATGCGGAAACCGGAGCCGTTTTTAATTTTAACCCCCTTACAGTCCCAGCCACAGCCTTTGCTGCAACTTCACCAATCCCAGGGGGGTATATGATACCAAATGAAGCCTTCTAGGAACGTTTTAGTGGATTCCAGACCCTCACACATGCAGCTGCATGTATTGAACTCAAAATTAACTGCACAGTAATGGCGCGAAAATGAGGCTCTGCCTACTACAGAGAAAGGCCCTTCCTGACTGGGAAGGTGTCTTAACAAGTGCCTGGTGCTAAAAACGTTCCCCAATGTTATAAAAGTGTGAAATTCAACTTCAAACTGCATATAATACTTAAATAAAGCAATCGATTTAGCCCTTAAGAGTGTCTACCAGTGTATAGCCCATAATAAGCCCTTTATTCTGTTTGAGACTAAGAAAATGGCTTACCAATCCCCATGAGGGAAAATGACAGCCTTCCAGCATTACACAGTCTTGTTAGAAAAATGGCTAGTCATACCTTGAGCAGAAAAGTCTGCAAACTGTTCCCCCCAACTGAAGTTCTCTCATCTCAACAGTCCTGTGTGGGAACAGCAACTGATTTTAGTTACTGTCTGCTAAAATCATAATCCTCTTTTAAACAGAACTCTTCATCTCTTTCTGTTTCAGAGTAAATAGTACATACCAGCACTATTTTAAAATAACAAACTCTTGATAGAAGAATAAAAAACTACAACTAAACACCACAAACTCCTCACCATCCCCGAGGAGATGCTACTTGTTCAGAGCGGCAAGGAGAATGACTGGGGGGGGCGGAGCCTGGGAGGGACTATATGGACAGCTCTTGCTGTGTGCTCTCCTTGCCTTTCCCTGTGGGGGAGGAGAATATCCCACAAGTAATGGATGACGCCGTGGACCGGACACACCAATGTTGGAGAAATATTACACCATGTTTAGATAAATGTGTAGTAGATTGTAAGAGATGGAGCAATCTTATAATCAATATTTCTGCTAGAGTAATGTTAATTAAAACAATTATATTCCCCCGAATACTATATCTGCTGCAAAATTTACCTATTATAATAACACAGAAAGATTGTATTAGGTTTAACAGGATGTGTAATAGTTTTATATGGGCAGGAAGGAAAATAAGATGCTCAAAAGAAATAACAACTCTTCCTATTAAAGCTGGAGGACTAGCACTCCCGAACCTCCAAGCATACAATTTAGCCGCATTGGCGAAATATGCGATAGATTGGATCATAGAGGGGAACTATGTATCGTATGGGGAACTAGAAGCAGAAGTGTGTGCTCCTTACTCGATGAAGGCACTTTTGCATTGTGAGACTAAGAACCTTCCAAAAAGGATTAGACAGCAGCTAGTGTTTAATAATATAATAATGGCATGGCATAAATTGGGCAAAGGAGTAGGAGTAAATACCCTTAAATCAAGTCATCTACCAATCATAGGGAATCCTAAGTTTAAACCAGGATGCAGTGAAAATGGAGTTTTTCATAGATGGCGAAGGAAGGGGCTGATTAATATGATGCAACTCGAGGATAGTAGAACCCATATAGTAAAATCATACGATGAACTAAAAGAGGAGTATCAGTTAAAGAACACAGATTTCTTTGCTTACCTACAAGTTAGGCATTTTCACAACGAGTTACAAGCTAAATATGGCAATGATTGGTCATTAGGAGGGTTAGATGAAATTATTACGGGATTTGCACAAAAGAAATATGCAATTAGTTTGATCTATAATTTTATAATGAATTATAAAATAGACACACATTTACAGACCCTCCAAGGGAAATGGAGGAAAATGCGGGTTACAGTGACAAGGGAAGAACTAGTAGATAGTCTTAACACTGTAATCAGGACCACCAAGGTTACTACCTGGAGAGAATCACATTTTAAAGTAATTAATCAATTGTATATTACACCTAGTAAAATAACGAGATGGTACAGGAACATGGATATAGTTTGCTATAAATGTGGAGCTAAAGAAGCAGATCTAGAGCATTGCTTATATTTATGCCCAAAAGTTTGACAGTTCTGGCAGCAAGTACAATACTGGCTAAACAAATGGTTAAACCCAAAAGTGCAAATAAACAGCAAAATGATTATGTTTTTATATCAGGTGACAGATTGGCGAGAGAATGCAAGTCTTATTAACACAGCAATCCTACAAGGTAGAGTACTGATTCTAGGAAAGTGGAAAGACTCAAAAGCTCCCAGTATTAAACAATTTGTGAAGGGGATGAAAAATCAGATAATCTTGGAACAATATGACATTCAACCGGGTGCTAAGAAACATATAAAAAGGTTTTTCTACAAATGGCTGAGTATAATAGAAGCTGAGTCGGTAGATGTTCAACTTCAAATTATTAAACCTCTAATTAAATCAAAGATAGTGAAAAATATGATCTATAAGGGAGAATTACCGAGCTCTCGGAGCAATAGGCTGTAGGATGCTAGCCCCCCCCTCTATCTATCTATCTGTCTTCCCCGCCCTCCTATCCCCTACCCCTCTGAGCGCATCAGACGTAAAGCCCTCCAAGTTTCGGTATCAGTAGCCTCCGGGGTTGAGTTTTGAATGGTCGATATGGTTCCCTTTCTCTGTCCATAGGGAATTTATTTACCTTTAGCTGCTTTGCTGTTTCAATGAAATGTGACTTATGGTTTTCTCTGATTGTTATGATTATTCGTATAATCTCAGCAGATGTTTGAGTTATTTTTTTTTTTTTTTTCCTTTCTTTTTATGTTTCTTTTTTATTAATATATGTTGTTTATGTAACTGATGGGGTCAAGTAAAGAGGGCCTCCAGAGAAAGATGTATATTCTGTTTATGGTAGGGGGCAAAGGAAGTATATTTTTTATATAAGAAGCTTTATTCACATGTGCTTTGAGAAAATGATCTTTGACCCCCCAATGTAGTCGATGTATTTGATGTATTTGAATGTACTTAAATTTATTTAAATGCACTTCAATTTATGTATACTTATGAAAATATATAAATCAATAAAAAGATACTTAAAAAAAAAAAAACATACGATGTCTAAAACATAAATAAAATTAGAGAGGGAGACTAGACAAGCATGAATGAAACCTCCTTTTTCTCTTAAAGACAGAAATGTGAAGTAACTAGTGTGTCGGCCACTCTGGGACCAGTGTTATCACAAATGTTATGACATCTGGAAGTTACTTAGGGCAACTATATGGACATACACGTGTGTGAGAGGCTGAATGTTGCGTAAAATATTGAGGGAAGGGATACAACGGGCAAAAGCTGCTTATATGATAGGGGTGTATGGGGGGAGGGCGTGTCCTCGCCCCAGCTTAGATATTTTTCGGGAAGCAAGAATACCATGGGTGGTTGAGGTTATATAGAAATCTTGGATCTTATCTTAAACAAGGAAGTTATGCCACTATAAATAAGTATAATTGTTTATGTCTCACCGGAGTTATGTTAGTGAATCTGTATTCGCCTTAGTCATGGAATATGTGAAGTGGTTTACTCCCTGCCACTAAGCTTAAGTCCATAGAGGATTGAGATAGCTATAATCTTTTATTTACATTGTGGGGTATGTTGTGTCAGCTTGTAGTGATCAGATTGACATAATAATAGATAAGCCGGACAAAGTAAAACCTTTCAGGCTCTTCTAGGCTATGTTCAGGTTGTAATTTCTAGGACTTCAATAGGTGTATATATGTAAATATATAGATTCGCCAGTGCATATAGATTTAGGTGAGGGTGTAACCATGAATTTTGTAAGCAATGATGAGTAGTTAAGGTATGCAAAAGTTAATCAGGTGCATATATGTTAAGGTAAGTGGACTACTATAGAAACCTATGTAAAGTGACTATTCATAGAGGTAAACAGTGAGTCTAGGAGACAAGTTAGTATATATGCTGACAACAACGCATCCTCACTACAGTAAGTAGCCCCGGATGATATATTAATAAGTGGATAAGTATACTATGTGACAACTCCAAAGCCAACATGAAGGCGAATATGTCAATTTAGGTTAGTTGAAGCTAATTGGGTTAAGGTTTATATGTACTATGGCAGAGGAAGTTAGGAAATTGGTGAGGTGAAAGATCCCCTTACTTGAGAAATATGTAAGTACAAGAATTTATGCCTTACTATGATTAGAATGTATAAGCTTCAGGAGACTAGGGGCTCAGATATGGTATGGACATTGTGTATTATGTCTGAGACTACTGGTGGTTAACTTGATATATGTGAGAAGGACACCTTGCACTAATGAAATAGCTAGCGATGTTAGTATATATGGTTGCATGAGATAGAGTGGACATAGAAAAAGACATAGAGATTGCAGCATAGGGTATAAAGCCTCCTTAATATGGATAAAATTGTTGTAAGAGGGATTCTTTTAGTAGAAACAATACATATAGTAGGTATGTCTAGGGTATTCAATCCTGGCTATGTTCCTTATTGGGTATCTATTAACAACTCTCTGGGCAGTCACAGGAACTGTGGAGCATACATACACATAGAGATGGGTAACAACAAAATAAAGAGGATATGTATAATCAATAAAACATTATTGAGAATAAAGTCCAGTGTTCTATTTCAAAATGAGGTTAAAGCAGGGTAATATTTATGAGCATAACAGGAGGGTGAACAAGAACCTCATAATAAACAGTTAGTAGTGGCAGAACAGTCAACCAACCCCTCTCTTTAGGAATTGAACAAAGGTGGAAGCACGGTAGGATAGGGAGCCAGACAACATGTAGGGAGACCATATGTCAGGAAGGATCCCTTGGCCGTAATACAAAGAGAATTGTAAGAGGGTAAATAATCTGTGTTTTGTGGGTGTCAAAGCTTCCACACTACTTATGCGACAATGAGCGTTACTCTGCTCCCTCTGTGCGTCAGGCGCCTGTTCCATGTTCCTCCATTCTCCAACCGGAATCTCAACCTGCACCCGGTGGCCGGCCGCTCCATCACGGGCTTCGGCTGAGAGGAACTCCACATGTAAGTCCGTAGTCCAAACGGAGGTGCGACGTCTAAGCTGAGTGCAGGGGAACATTGGTTCACTAATGAGGCAGAGGGTTCCTTGCTGCATCGATAGGTCTCTCATCCCTAGCTTGAGCTCTGCCTTGGGAGGGGTAGAGTATGGACTGGTGTTTGCGGTGTCATGTAGCAGGTCATTCTTCTTGCTATCCGCCATCTTGATCGCCCCATCAGTTCCCTTTTCTCTTGCAGTTTTTAGAGAGATCTTCATAACCACGGCGTATCTGAATGGAAAAGTCCTCCTCCATGTGTAGGTAGTTAGGGTAATATCCGCTTAAGAATTGCTTCACCCTTTAGTAAACAAAAGAACTAGGTACCGCTCTACCCGGCTAGCACTCAAACCGGGAGAGGGGGGAAGATGGTTCTGTGAAGTGGGCCGCAGTAATCCGTCTTAGGTGATCAGAATGACATCCTCTGCTTGGTAGTGTCACTATGAAACTGGTATCTCTGGAATCAGGATTGACTCCTCGTGAGGCAGACAAAATTATTATGCCCAAAGATGTAAATATAATTAGAAAAGACGCTGGTTCTTCGAGTCAAAATCAGAGCTATGTAGTTATGCGTCTTAACATGGCTGCGGCTTGGGACAATGTAGGTGTCGGCGATGTCGGGGGCAGCAGATTAGGGGTTAATAAGTGTAAGATTAGGGGTGTTTAGACTCGGGTTTATGTTAGGGTGTTAGGTGTAAACATAAAATGTGGTTCCCCATAGGAATCAATGGGGCTGCGTTACGGAGCTTTACGCTGCTTTATTGCAGGTGTTAGGCTTTTTTTCAGCTGGCTCTCCCCATTGATGTCTATGGGGAAATCGTGCACGAGCACGTACAACCAGCTCACCGCTGACTTAAGCAGCGCTGGTATTGGAGTGTGGTATGGAGCTCAATTTTGCTCTACGCTCACTTCTTGTCTTTTAACGCCAGGTTTATAAAAACCTGTAATACCAGCGCTGTAGGTAAGTGAGCAGTGACAATAACGTGCAAGTTAGCACCGCACCCCTCATAATGCAAAACTCGTAATCTGGCCGTAAATTAAGAAAGAGAATGCAATTTTAAACAACTTTCTAGTTTACTTTTATTTTCAATTTTGTTTAGTTCTCTGGGCATCCTTTGTTAAAGAGTAATCATACGTAAGCTAAGGAGCGTGCCATCTGCCAACAGTGCTTGCAACAATGTTTATAGCAATGATATACATATGAGTAAACTGCTGTCATAGAGTATCTGTAGTATTCTATTGCAACAATGTAGGTAACTATGTATAACATTGCTGGAAACAAACACTGATACAGATAGGTAAAAAGACACATGCAGGCTCCTGAGCTCACCTAGGATTACTAGATAATAGAAGTAATTAGAATGTCGTTTAAACATTCATGCTTTATTCAATTAGCGCTGCAGAATCTGTTGGCGCGCTACAAATAACCGATAATAATAATAATCCACATAAAGGGATTGTAAATCCTAGTGTTTGTGAAACGCTAGGATTTAAAACTGGATCAAATAAAGGGGACTTTCAGTCATATAAAATACTTCATGCTGAAAGCTGCTTTATTTGTCCAAAGCGTTCACTGCACTAAGCTGCTCAAGCAGCCCATGACAGAACGCTATTTGTTGTGAAGTGACGTTTCCACCTCTTAGCAAATAGCCGTGTGTTCCAACTGGCGCCAAGCCGGATAGCCCGCACGGCTATTGGCTAAGAGGTGGAAATGTCACAAAATAGCGTTCTGCCGTGGGCTTCCTGAGCAGCTCAGTGCGGTGAAAGATTCCAACAAATAAAGAAGCTTTCAGAATTAAAGTTTTTATGCTTCATGACTGAAAGTCCCCTTTATTTGTTCCAATTGTAAATCCTAGCGTTTCACAAACGCTAGTATTCACCATCACTTTAAGCGCTTCCATCATACTATGCAACATATGACACAGTTGTTGGTTAGCTCAGAGGACAAGCTTGTTGGTGACAGAAGAAGGATGTCAGGACCTGGATTTTTCAAGAGGTTTATCTCTTTTTAGCAAACCTGCGTAAATTGTGCAAAACCACAGCGGTAAATTATTTTAGAACATTTCTTTTGCAAGTAGTTGTTTTTATATATATTATCAATTTAAAGTACCATTAGAAAGACAGATTGCCACATTTCTATTTATATCAACATTTATATGTTTCTTAAAACTTGCAATCCAAATCGGAATATCTGTGTTAATTCACTGTATGCAAGCTCAGTGAATTTTGGCTTTCTTCCAAAATAATGTATTAATATTGGTAAAACCATTTGAACTAAGTGTATAAACAGATAGCAGATGCACAAGTTAAAAATAACAGCTAATTAATTCATTACTAATAATGACTGCCTAATATGTTTTGAACCATTTTTCACTTAACCAATACTGTTAATAATGTGTGCAATTAACATAGTCATATCATTTTGTAATTTTATCATTAACAATTTTTCAACTTTTCGAATAGTTTATTGCAAGCATTAAAGAATATTATTTTTAAGATGGAACCAGAAAATAAACATATATCATATCCTTTTAAATTGGGAAGTCTTTTTTTAATAAAATATCAAATTTTAAAAATTCAATTAATTATGCGATAACCCAGGTTATATACTTCAACATGGCTACCGATCTTAAAAACATACTTTTTTTTATTTTTTTTAGTAAATAGATATATCAAATTGTAGCTTAACGCTTTAATTCCAGTCCACATACACAAAAATACTGATTCTGTTCCACAACTGGAACAGGAGCAATCACTCCCATGGCTTCCAGATCTTTTACACAAGCCGGGAAGGCTTTGACCTTTGAGGAATCTAGAGGGACATGAGACAGAAGGTAACTTCCTCCAGGGGGGCCTTTTGTAAAAGCGTATTCAGTACCCTGGGGAAATTTAATTTAACACACAAGAATCTTGAATCAAATTCTCACAGGCCTCCAGAAAAAGGTTTAACCTGCCCCCTAATAGAATGTCATTTGGCTTGGGGGCGGGACCTCCATGTAGACTTAGAGGTGAGTGGGCATTTTGCATTGTTTGGACTTCTTAAAATTGATGAAAGGAGCAAAAACGCTCAGTGAACCTAAACCTGCCTTTAGCTTTTTTTTATTGTTGCAGAAAAGCTGCCTTACCTCTGGTGATCTTTGCAATAGTTGCATCTAGACCTAGACAAACAAAACATTCTCTTGAAAGGAATCCCAGGTTTGTTCCATTACTTTGAAATAAAATCATAAACTGAGTCAGGTACTGGGAAGCAATTTATTAAAGGGACATAATACTCATATGCTAAATCACTTGAAACTGATGCAGTATAACTGTAAAAAGCTGACAGGAAAATATCACCTGAGCATCTCTATGTAAAAAAGGAAGATATTTTACCTCACAATCTCCTCAGCTCAGCAGAGTAAGTTCTGTGTAAAAAGTTATACTTCACCTGCTCCCAGCTGCAGGTAAAAAAAAAAAAAAAAATGAAGAAATGAACAGCAGCCAATCAGCATCAGCAGTGCTGAGGTCATGACCTCTTACTGTGATCTCATGAGATTTAACTTAACTCTCATGAGATTTCATAGTAAGCTTCCTTTACCTGATTGGTGAAATAATATGAGAGTTCACGAGGCTCATCCTTTCAGCTGTCCCAGAACAGACACACTAAAATGCTGCTTAGAAATCCTTTACAATGGGAAGTGGCTACTGAGGAACTTTTGAGGTAAAATATCTTTCTTTTTTACATAGAGATGTTCAGGAGATATTTTCTAGTCAGCTTTTTACAGCTATGCTGCATCACTTTCAAGTGTTTAAACATTTGGGTATTATGGCCCTTTAATCTTTTTTACTTTGTGCTTGTCTGTAGTATGAGTATTCTCTACTTTCAAATCCAGTAAAACTACCCGCAATAAAGCGTGTATATGCTCAAGCCATATTTTCTGCCACATCTTAACAGTGGGGTCCTGAGTTTCTCGGAAATCTTCCTCATAGGAGGTCATTTCTGATTCCAACTTACCCCTTTTCTCTGCTAGGTACTTAGATGGGTCACTCATGAGTAGGCTGACCATATTGCCGCTTTAAGAAGGAACACATATGAAAAATACATATGTGAGGGTTCTTATACAAAACCATTTCTTTAAACAGCCCTGAAAACAGCCCTGACATGTATTTTTCATATGTGTCCCTTTTTAAAGCGGCAATATGGTCAGCCTACTCATGAGGGATGTTCCTGATGAGCTTAAAGTGATGGTAAATACGAGCGTTTAAAAAAACGCTATTATTTACCATCACTAACAATAAACTGTAGTTTCAGTCATTACTTATTAAAAAAAAGGATGCTAAACTCACCATGTCTGTGCTGAGGCCCACGGCACAGCGCTTTACCAATGAAGTGACGTTTCCACCTCTAAACCAATAGCCATGTTAGGATACAGAACATGGTTAGATGACATACACAGCTATTGGTTTAGAGGTGGAAACGTCACCTCATTGAAGAAGAGTGCTTTGCCGTGAGCAGCTGGAGGCTCTGACCTTAGCACCCTTTCTTAAATAATTGATTACTGAAATTACAGTTTATGTTTAGTATGGTAAATCCTTGCGTTTTTTTAAACCCTCTGATTTACCATTATGTTAAGACCAGTGAATGATTGCCTTCTGCCCCTTGAAAGCATCTGCACTTAACTTCTAGAGGCATGGCAGTCATCAAATAAGTAATAGCATGGTGGATTATTTACATTTAGCGGACAATTCAGAAGAACTGCATTGCGAATAGCCCTGTCAGGGGCAGAACTGCAGGATCCTGTCTAGGATTAGATATGGACTCAGCGCATGTTGTGCATAGCTGAGCAGGGGAATACACCAAAACCTCCTTACAAAGCAAAACATGACATGGATGGAGTTAAATTATCCCTTGATCGCCCTTCTAGGTGGTCAGACCTAAGCTGCACTAGTTTCCACAATTTAGCAAGTATAGATTGGTATGGATGAAGCAAGTATCTATGGGTAGATAGGTGCATAAAAAGTTAACCCCAAGTGGGGAATACAATAGAGGTCACTAGATGGATTTTCAAAAAAAGTCTACCGTTTCTTTAAGAACAAAACCAAAAAATACTACTGCAGGTTGCAAAGTGCTAAAGCACTAAATTACGCCAATAATTAATATGTTTTAGATAAGCTTACTACATACAAAAACTGATGACGGCTGTAATTCTGCTGTCAAGATGGCCTCCAGCACAAACTCAAATCAAGAAAGCAAAGAGAGCAGCAGCAGACATCACTGGCACTCAGTGTGTGCAAATACTGATCAAAGGTAATTTAAGAATCTCATGTAAATATGGTGACAAAATACGTTTTTATCTGTCTATTCTGCTTTTCTAGGTTTTTCTTTTATTAATAATTTGATATAATAATCGCAGGGTATATTCACCTTTAGTGTGGCCACGGATTGCTGAGGCTGTGTACCGAGGAGGCTGGTCATTGTACAGCACATAAGCCACATCCTGAAAAACAAAGAGTTAAACAAAAAGTCTAATGGGCAGTTTACAATGGAGAAATCTGTTGTTAAAGGGACAGTAAACCTTAAAAAACATAATTTATGCTTACCTGATAAATGTATTTCTCTTGTAGTGTGTTCAGTCCACGGGTCATCCATTACTTATGGAATATATTCTCTCCCCAACAGGAAATTGCAAGAGGATCACCCAATCAGAGCTGCTACATAGCTCCTCCCCTCACATGTCATATTCAGTCATTCGACCAAAACAAGACGAGAAAGGAGGAACCATAGGGTGCAGTGGTGACTGAAGTATTAAATAAAATTTAGATCTGCCTTAAAAAGACAGGGCGGGCCGTGGACTGAACACACTACAAGAGAAATAAATTTATCAGGTAAGCATAAATTATGTTTTCTCTTGTTAAGTTTGTTCAGTCCACGGGTCATCCATTACTTATGGAATACCAATACCAAAGCCAAGTACACGGATGATGGGAGGGACAAGGCAGGCACTTAAACGGAAGGAACCACTGCCTGTAGAACCTTTCTCCCAAAAACAGCCTCCGAAGAAGCAAAAGTGTCAAATTTGTAAAATTTTGAAAAAGTGTGAAGCGAAGACCAAGTCGCAGCCTTGCAAATCTGTTCAACAGAAGCCTCATTCTTAAAGGCCCAGGTGGAAGCCACAGCTCTAGTGGAATGAGCTGTAATTCTTTCAGGGGGCTGCTGTCCAGCAGTCTCATAGGCTAAAAGTATTATGCTACGAAGCCAAAAGGAGAGAGAGGTTGCCGAAGCTTTTTGACCTCTCCTCTGTCCAGAGTAAACGACAAACAGGGAAGAAGTTTGACGAAAATCTTTAGTTGCCTGTAAATAGAATTTCAGGGCACGGACTACATCCAGATTATGCAAAAGTCGTTCCTTCCTTGAAGAAGGATTAGGACATAATGACGGAACAACAATCTCCTGATTGATATTTCTGTTAGAGACTACCTTAGGTAAAAACCCAGGTTTAGTACGCAGAACTACCTTGTCTGAATGAAAAATCAGATATGGAGAATCACAGTGTAAGGCAGACAATTCCAAGACTCTTCGAGCCGAGGAAATAGCCACCAAAAATAGAACTTTCCAAGATAAAAGTTTAATATCAACGGAATGAAGGGGTTCAAACGGAACTACTTGAAGAACTTTAAGAACCAAGTTTAAGCTCCACGGAGGAGCAACAGTTTTAAACACAGGCTTAATCCTAGCTAACGCTTGACAAAAAGCCTGGATGTCTGGAACTTCTGCCAGACGCTTATGCAAAAGAATAGACAAAGTAGAAATCTGTCCCTTTAAAGAACTAGCTGATAAGCCTTTTTCCAAACCCTCTTGGAGAAAAGACAATATCCTTGGAATCCTAACCTTACTCCACGAGTAACTCTTGGATTCGCACCAATACAGGTATTTAGGCCATATCTTATGGTAGATTTGTCTGGTAACAGGCTTTCGTGCCTGTATCAAAGTATCAATAACTGACTCGGAGAAACCACGCTTTGATAGGATCAAGAGTTCAATCTCCACGCAGTCAGTCTCAGAGAAATTAGATTTGGATGATTGAAAGGACCTTGTATTAGAAGGTCTTTCCTCAAAGGTAGAGTCCATGGAGGACAAGACGACATGACCACTAGGTCTGTATACCAGGTCCTGCGTGGCCACGCAGGCGCTATCAGGATCACCAATGCTCTCTCCTGTTTGATCTTGGCAATCAGTCGAGGGAGCAGAGGAAACGGTGGAAACACATAAGCCATGCTGAAGAACCAAGGAGCTGCTAGAGCATCTATCAGCTTCGCTCCCGGGTCCCTGGACCTGGAACCGTAAAGAGGAAGTTTGGCATTCTGGCGAGACGCCATGAGATCCAGATCTGGTTTGCCCCAACGATGGACCAGTTGAGCAAATACCTCCGGATGGAGTTCCCACTCCCCCGGATGAAAAGTCTGACGACTTAGAAAGTCCGCCTCCCAGTTCTCCACTCCTGGGATGTGGATCGCTGACAAGTGGCAAGAGTGAGACTCTGCCCAGCGAATTATCTTTGAGACTTCCAACATCGCTAGGGAACTCTTGGTTCCCCCTTGATGGTTGATATAAGCCACAGTCGTGATGTTATAGCAAACAAATTTTCACAGTAAATGTATTAAGTTAGGAGAGCATTGCACCCACTTGCAAATGGATGATTAACCCCTTAAAACCCAAACGGTTTTTATAAGCAAAAAAACTTTATTATTATAGTCAAAAAACCACTGTGACAGGTCTGCTGTGACTGATTACCTCCCTCAAAATGACTTATGAAGTCCCTTAAGCTGTCTGGAGACGACCCGGGTCAAGCAGAAGGAAGCAGGAAGACAGAGCCTGAATTTTTTACTGCGTCAAAAGAGCGCTAAAATAGGCCCCTCCTACTCAATATTACAATATTGTGAGTGTCAGTTAACTGTTTCTATGCAGTAAATATTGTCAGCCATGTGGAAAAATTTTATGCCCCAACAAGTTTTATCACCAATGTACCTCACAAAACGAATAAACATGCCAGTAAAATCGTTTTAAACATCCCTTTTTTAATGAGCTTGTATCTCTATTGATAAGCCTGATACCAGTCTTCCTACTGCATTTAAGGCTTATAACATCACTTCAGTATTAATAGCATTTTCTCAGTCAAATTCCATTCCTTAGAAAATTACTTTACTGTATATATTTAAATCAGCCTGTTAACAGTCACTCTCACTGTATTAAAGGCTTTTACTTACATTACATCGGTATCAGCAGTATTTTCTTAGTCAATTCCATTCCATAGAAAAATAATTTACTGCACATACCTTGTTTGCAGGGTTCCCCGCACGCCATTCCCTTCTGAAAGTTACCTCACTCCTCAGAATATGCGAGAACAGCCAGTGGATCTTAGTTACTGCCGCTAAGATCATAGAAAACGCAGGCAGATTCTTCTTCCAAATACTGCCTGAGAATAAACAACACACTCCGGTGTCATTTTAAAATAACAAACTTTTAATTGAAGTATAAAAACACCACAGAACCTCTCACAACTTCCTATCTTTTCAGTTGCAAGAGAATGACTGAATATGACATGTGAGGGGAGGAGCTATGTAGCAGCTCTGATTGGGTGATCCTCTTGCAATTTCCTGTTGGGGAGAGAATATATTCCATAAGTAATGGATGACCCGTGGACTGAACACACTTAACAAGAGAAATAACAGAATTTATGTTTACCTGATAAATTACTTTCTCCAACGGTGTGTCCGGTCCACGGCGTCATCCTTACTTGTGGGATATTCTCTTCCCCAACAGGAAATGGCAAAGAGCCCAGCAAAGCTGGTCACATGATCCCTCCTAGGCTCCGCCTACCCCAGTCATTCGACCGACGTTAAGGAGGAATATTTGCATAGGAGAAACCATATGGTACCGTGGTGACTGTAGTTAAAGAAAATAAATTATCAGACCTGATTAAAAAAACCAGGGCGGGCCGTGGACCGGACACACCGTTGGAGAAAGTAATTTATCAGGTAAACATAAATTCTGTTTTCTCCAACATAGGTGTGTCCGGTCCACGGCGTCATCCTTACTTGTGGGAACCAATACCAAAGCTTTAGGACACGGATGAAGGGAGGGAGCAAATCAGGTCACCTAAATGGAAGGCACCACGGTTTGCAAAACCTTTCTCCCAAAAATAGCCTCAGAAGAAGCAAAAATATCAAACTTGTAAAATTTGGTAAAAGTGTGCAGTGAAGACCAAGTCGCTGCCCTACATATCTGATCAACAGAAGCCTCGTTCTTGAAGGCCCATGTGGAAGCCACAGCCCTAGTGGAATGAGCTGTGATTCTTTCGGGAGGCTGCCGTCCGGCAGTCTCGTAAGCCAATCTGATGATGCTTTTAATCCAAAAAGAGAGAGAGGTAGAAGTTGCTTTTTGACCTCTCCTTTTACCGGAATAGACAACAAACAAGGAAGATGTTTGTCTAAAATCCTTTGTAGCTTCTAAATAGAATTTTAGAGCGCGAACAACATCCATATTGTGCAACAAACGTTCCTTCTTTGAAACTGGTTTCGGACACAGAGAAGGTACGATAATCTCCTGGTTAATGTTTTTGTTAGAAACAACTTTTGGAAGAAAACCAGGTTTAGTACGTAAAACCACCTTATCTGCATGGAACACCAGATAAGGAGGTGAACACTGCAGAGCAGATAATTCTGAAACTCTTCTAGCAGAAGAAATTGCAACTAAAAACAAAACTTTCCAAGATAATAACTTAATATCAACGGAATGTAAGGGTTCAAACGGAACCCCCTGAAGAACTGAAAGAACTAAATTGAGACTCCAAGGAGGAGTCAAAGGTTTGTAAACAGGCTTAATTCTAACCAGAGCCTGAACAAAGGCTTGAACATCTGGCACAGCTGCCAGCTTTTTGTGAAGTAACACAGACAAGGCAGAAATCTGTCCCTTCAGGGAACTTGCAGATAATCCTTTTTCCAATCCTTCTTGAAGGAAGGATAGAATCTTAGGAATCTTAACCTTGTCCCAAGGGAATCCTTTAGATTCACACCAACAGATATATTTTTTCCAAATTTTGTGGTAAATCTTTCTAGTTACAGGCTTTCTGGCCTGAACAAGAGTATCGATAACAGAATCTGAGAACCCTCGCTTCGATAAGATCAAGCGTTCAATCTCCAAGCAGTCAGCTGGAGTGAAACCAGGTTCGGATGTTCGAACGGACCCTGAACAAGAAGGTTTCGTCTCAAAGGTAGCTTCCAAGGTGGAGCCGATGACATATTCACCAGATCTGCATACCAAGTCCTGCGTGGCCACGCAGGAGCTATCAAGATCACCGACGCCCTCTCCTGATTGATCCTGGCTACCAGCCTGGGGATGAGAGGAAACGGCGGGAACACATAAGCTAGTTTGAAGGTCCAAGGTGCTACTAGTGCATCCACTAGAGCCGCCTTGGGATCCCTGGATCTGGACCCGTAGCAAGGAACTTTGAAGTTCTGACGAGAGGCCATCAGATCCATGTCTGGAATGCCCCACAGCTGAGTGACTTGGGCAAAGATTTCCGGATGGAGTTCCCACTCCCCCGGATGCAATGTCTGACGACTCAGAAAATCCGCTTCCCAATTTTCCACTCCTGGGATGTGGATAGCGGACAGGTGGCAGGAGTGAGACTCCGCCCATAGAATGATTTTGGTCACTTCTTCCATCGCTAGGGAACTCCTTGTTCCCCCCTGATGGTTGATGTACGCAACAGTTGTCATGTTGTCTGATTGAAACCGTATGAACTTGGCCCTCGCTAGCTGAGGCCAAGCCTTGAGAGCATTGAATATCGCTCTCAGTTCCAGAATATTTATCGGTAGAAGAGATTCTTCCCGAGACCAAAGACCCTGAGCTTTCAGGGATCCCCAGACCGCGCCCCAGCCCATCAGACTGGCGTCGGTCGTGACAATGACCCACTCTGGTCTGCGGAATGTCATCCCTTGTGACAGGTTGTCCAGGGACAGCCACCAACGGAGTGAGTCTCTGGTCCTCTGATTTACTTGTATCTTCGGAGACAAGTCTGTATAATCCCCATTCCACTGACTGAGCATGCACAGTTGTAATGGTCTTAGATGAATGCGCGCAAAAGGAACTATGTCCATTGCCGCTACCATCAACCCGATCACTTCCATGCACTGAGCTATGGAAGGAAGAGGAACGGAATGAAGTATCCGACAAGAGTCTAGAAGCTTTGTTTTTCTGGCCTCTGTCAGAAATTTCCTCATTTCTAAGGAGTCTATTATTGTTCCCAAGAAGGGAACCCTTGTTGACGGAGATAGAGAACTCTTTTCCACGTTCACTTTCCATCCGTGAGATCTGAGAAAGGCCAGGACTATGTCCGTGTGAGCCTTTGCTTGAGGAAGGGACGACGCTTGAATCAGAATGTCGTCCAAATAAGGTACTACAGCAATGCCCCTTGGTCTTAGCACAGCTAGAAGGGACCCTAGTACCTTTGTGAAAATCCTTGGAGCAGTGGCTAATCCGAAAGGAAGCGCCACGAACTGGTAATGCTTGTCCAGGAATGCGAACCTTAGGAACCGATGATGTTCCTTGTGGATAGGAATATGTAGATACGCATCCTTTAAATCCACCGTGGTCATGAATTGACCTTCCTGGATGGAAGGAAGAATAGTTCGAATGGTTTCCATCTTGAACGATGGAACCTTGAGAAACTTGTTTAAGATCTTGAGATCTAAGAGTGGTCTGAACGTTCCCTCTTTTTTGGGAACTATGAACAGATTGGAGTAGAACCCCATCCCTTGTTCTCTTAATGGAACAGGATGAATCACTCCCATTTTTAACAGGTCTTCTACACAATGTAAGAATGCCTGTCTTTTTATGTGGTCTGAAGACAACTGAGACCTGTGGAACCTCCCCCTTGGGGGAAGCCCCTTGAATTCCAGAAGATAACCTTGGGAGACTATTTCTAGCGCCCAAGGATCCAGAACATCTCTTGCCCAAGCCTGAGCGAAGAGAGAGAGTCTGCCCCCCACCAGATCCGGTCCCGGATCGGGGGCCAACATTTCATGCTGTCTTGGTAGCAGTGGCAGGTTTCTTGGCCTGCTTTCCCTTGTTCCAGCCTTGCATTGGTCTCCAAGCTGGCTTGGCTTGAGAAGTATTACCCTCTTGCTTAGAGGACGTAGCACTTTGGGCTGGTCCGTTTCTACGAAAGGGACGAAAATTAGGTTTATTTTTTGCCTTGAAAGGCCGATCCTGAGGAAGGGCGTGGCCCTTACCCCCAGTGATATCAGAGATAATCTCTTTCAAGTCAGGGCCAAACAGCGTTTTCCCCTTGAAAGGAATGTTAAGAAGCTTGTTCTTGGAAGACGCATCAGCCGACCAAGATTTCAACCAAAGCGCTCTGCGCGCCACAATAGCAAACCCAGAATTCTTAGCCGCTAACCTAGCCAATTGCAAGGTGGCGTCTAGGGTAAAAGAATTAGCCAATTTGAGAGCATTGATTCTGTCCATAATCTCCTCATAAGGAGGAGAATCACTATCGACCGCCTTTATCAGCTCATCGAACCAGAAACATGCGGCTGTAGCGACAGGGACAACGCATGAAATTGGTTGTAGAAGGTAACCCTGCTGAACAAACATCTTTTTAAGCAAACCTTCTAATTTTTTATCCATAGGATCTTTGAAAGCACAACTATCCTCTATGGGTATAGTGGTGCGTTTGTTTAAAGTGGAAACCGCTCCCTCGACCTTGGGGACTGTCTGCCATAAGTCCTTTCTGGGGTCGACCATAGGAAACAATTTTTTAAATATGGGGGGAGGGACGAAAGGAATACCGGGCCTTTCCCATTCTTTATTAACAATGTCCGCCACCCGCTTGGGTATAGGAAAAGCTTCTGGGAGCCCCGGCACCTCTAGGAACTTGTCCATTTTACATAGTTTCTCTGGGATGACCAACTTGTCACAATCATCCAGAGTGGATAATACCTCCTTAAGCAGAATGCGGAGATGTTCCAACTTAAATTTAAATGTAATCACATCACTTTATTACTGCAATTGCGAAAAAACATGAAGGAATTGTTCAAAATTCACCAAATTTTCACCACAGTGTCTTAAAGCCTTAAAAGTATTGCACACCAAATTTGGAAGCTTTAACCCTTAAAATAACGGAACCGGAGCCGTTTTGAACTTTAACCCCTTTACAGTCCCTGGTATCTGCTTTGCTGAGACCCAACCAAGCCCAAAGGGGAATACGATACCAAATGACGCCTTCAGAAAGTCTTTTCTAAGTATCAGAGCTCCTCTCACATGCGACTGCATGCCATGCCTCTCAAAAACAAGTGCGCAACACCGGCGCGAAAATGAGGCTCTGCCTATGCTTTGGGAAAGCCCCTAAAGAATAAGGTGTCTAAAACAGTGCCTGCCGATATTATTATATCAAAATACCCAAATAAAATGATTCCTCAAGGCTAAATATGTGTTAATAATGAATCGATTTAGCCCAGAAAAAGTCTACAGTCTTAATAAGCCCTTGTGAAGCCCTTATTTACGATCGTAATAAACATGGCTTACCGGATCCCATAGGGAAAATGACAGCTTCCAGCATTACATCGTCTTGTTAGAATGTGTCATACCTCAAGCAGCAAGAGACTGCTCACTGTTCCCCCAACTGAAGTTAATTGCTCTCAACAGTCCTGTGTGGAACAGCCATGGATTTTAGTGACGGTTGCTAAAATCATTTTCCTCATACAAACAGAAATCTTCATCTCTTTTCTGTTTCTGAGTAAATAGTACATACCAGCACTATTTCAAAATAACAAACTCTTGATTGAATAATAAAAACTACAGTTAAACACTAAAAAACTCTAAGCCATCTCCGTGGAGATGTTGCCTGTACAACGGCAAAGAGAATGACTGGGGTAGGCGGAGCCTAGGAGGGATCATGTGACCAGCTTTGCTGGGCTCTTTGCCATTTCCTGTTGGGGAAGAGAATATCCCACAAGTAAGGATGACGCCGTGGACCGGACACACCTATGTTGGAGAAAATGTTATATAATTCTGCACATAGTGCAGAATTATATAACATTACATTAGCCAAACTTTTTAAATCATAATATTGCCTTTTTATTTTTAAAAGAAAGCGCTGTTTCACAGACCCGCTCTCTGCTGAGCGGGTCTGTTATATTTCCTCAGCGCATCGGGCCAGCTGTATAGTCACAGCCTGGCCCGACCGCGCCATAAGACTAAGTGCAGCTCGCTCCTGTTACAGGAGCGAGCTGCACTTAGTGCTATGGCGCAGCCGGGCCAGGCTGTGACTATACAGCTGGCCCGATGCGCTGAGGAAATATAACAGACCCGCTCAGCAGAGAGCAGAGAGCGGGTCTGTGAAACAGCGCTTTGTTTTAAAAATAAAAAGGCAATATTATGATTTAAAAAGTTTGGCTAATGTAATGTTATATAATTCTGCACTATGTGCAGAATTATATAACATTATTTTTAAGGTTTACTGTCCCTTTAAATAAATGCTAGATAGAATCATGCATTCAAAGAAAAGATTAGTCTGAGAATAAACATAGATGTATTTTTTAAAGTTTCATTAGCTGTTTAAATATTGACAAAATAAGTGAAAAGTTTTGAGTGTCTATAAAACAATCGGAGCTGCCATGTTGTAACTTAGATTACCTTTCTGCTGTGGCCAATTAGGGACAGTTATAAATAGGCTACTAAGTGTGCAGCCAATGGCTGTGTGGAATATAACAGTGTTCTGCACTTCCATTTCTAACAGGAGCTGAAAAGCTCACAATTTCAGAATAGAATTACAGGAAAAGGATACAAAACACATAATGAAAGTAAATTGGAGTTTTTTTAATATATATACAATTTATCATTTTATATTACCATCTCAAAGTGTCTAATTGCCCTTTAAAGAAAGTATCTGAATGTCCTGGTGTCACAGAAAATATAATAGCGGTCACCAAAAAAAAAGGCAAAAACACAAGAGGAAGAGATTTTGCCAGTGAACAAGATGAAGCACAAACACTACAGTAACAAGCACAAAGTATGAGTGTGCAATAACACAAGTTTGGGAATAAAATACTTATACTATGTCTACTCATAGAGTGGTGGTAATGACTTTTGATCTCTGAGAGACTAAGATTAATCAAAAAGAGAAGAAGAAAGATGGATAGACTTATATGAGACAAAACATTCTAATTCCAATTGCTATTATAACTGGTGTAGTGTTAGAAGGGAGATACATTTCAGGGGAGCAAAATTGTAAGAGGATATATTTTGTGTAGGGAGATATTTTAGATGGGGCAGTTAATTTACACTATGGGGTTCATAATAGAGGTTATCTGTGATGATGGATTCACAGTTAAAGGGATACTGAACCAAATTTTTTTCTTTAATGATTCAGACAGAGAATGCAATTTTAAGCTACTTTTTCATTTACTCCTATTATCAAATTTTCTTTGTTCTCTTGCTATCTTTATTTGAAGAGCAGGAATCTAAGATAAGGAGCCGCCCATTTTTGGTTCAGTACTCTGGAAAGCGCTTGCTGATTGGTGGGTACATTTAGCCACCAATCAGCAAGCACAACCCAGGTGCTGAACCAAAATGGGCAAGCTCCTTAGCTTAGATTTAGGTTTGCTGATTGCAAGCAATATCCAGGGTGCTGAACCAAAAATGGGCCGGCTCGTAAGCTTACATTTCTGCTTTTTCAAATAAAGATACCAAGAGAATAAAGAAAAATGTTCTATCTGAATCATGAAAGAAGAAAATTGGGTTCAGTATCCCTTTAAATAAAATGATGTAGACTGAAGGCCCAGTATATAAGCAAGAGAATTAGGACTCATACAGTACATCCCTTTTTAACTGGCTTTACGCTTTTTAACCTGCAGAATTAAACTAAATGGTTCATTTTAACATATTAGTATTTTTTAATTAGTATGTTTTCCCTATTAGCCTCTGCAGTTCAAGTTTACTTTTTAGGTATTTACATGTTAACTTTTTACATAGCATTAACATGTATATGTAAATAAACAAGATCAGTATGTGCATTGTATTGTAACATACTTGTCTCAAAAATTCACCATCATGGATAGAGATCATCAGCTTATTTTATTGAGCATAATACTGTAACATAAATCTCTCTTCTTAATGGGATTCTACAGTAAAAATTAAAAACTTAAATGGATAGATCCCGTTTACTTCTATTATAAATTTTGCTTAGTTCTCTTGATATCCATTGTTAAAGAGTAATCCTGGGTGAGCTCAGGAGCTTGCACGTGTCTTTAGCCATCTGGCAGCAGTGTTTGAAACAATGTTTATAGCAACATTATACATAGTTACAAAAACTGCTGCCATAGAATGCTACACGTGCACACTCCTAAGCGTCTAACAGCCTTTCTAGCTTTTCTCTTCAACAAAGAATACCAAGAAAACAAAGCAAATTTTCTAATATAAGTAAACTGGACAGTTCTTTAAAAGTGCATGCTCTATCTGAATCATTCAAGTTTAATTTTGACTTTACTTTCCCATTAACAAAAAGCCTATTAGTGAATTCCATTTAATGAGGTACAGTTCCCAAGGTAAAAATTGCCTTTAAAACAATCCCTTAGGGGCCTCGTAATACTGACAAAGCATCTTGTAGAATCTCACCAGACCAGAGAGATTTAGATTATCGGGCCCTAAGTGATAAGATTTACTACAAGCATTTTTGCAAGTATATTTCAAAATGATTTTAAAAGATTTTAAAATGCACTTCTAGACATTTGAAATTCTTTTATCCCTTTAAGAAAATATGTATTATCTATTATATAGCAGTAATATTGTGTATGAGTAACTTGCAATTAAATAAGTTTTTTTTTCTATGCACACATAATATCAAAAGCACATAGGCCTTGCTTCCATTACAGTAATAAACTGTGTAGATTGGTGGTAACCAGACATATCTCCATTAAAGGGACCGTCAAGTCCAAAAAAATCTTTCATGGTTTAAATAGGAAATGTACTTTTAAACAACTTTCCAATTTACTTATTTAACCAATTTTGCTTTGCTCTCTTGGTATTCTTAGTTGAAAGCTAAAACTAGGAGGTTCATATGCCAATTTCTTAGACCTTGAAGACTGCCTCTAATCTGAATGCATATTGACCACTAGAGGGCATTAGTTCATGCGTTTCATATAGATAACATTGAGCTCATACACGTGAAGTTACCTAGGAGTGAGCACTGATTGGCTAAAATGCAAGTCTGTCAAAAGTACTGAAATAAGGGGGCAGTCTGCAGAGGCTTAGATACAAGGTAATTACAGAGGTAAAAAGTGTATTTCTATAACCGTGTTGGTTATGTAAAACTGGGGATTGGGTAATAAAGGGATTATCTATCCTTTTAACCCTTTGAGTGCTAAGCTGAATTCTATATTTTCCTGTTTTTTACTATTTTAAAAAAACTTTTTTTTAAACTTTTTTATTTTTCCCCCCAGATCCCCAAGACTTATACCATTGGAAAGGTTAGGTGATTACCTTTGGGGGTCTGTAGCTTCTTAGATCCCTGAGATACAGGTTTCTAAGCATCATGCCCCCTTTCCCTATACTTTGTATGGACAATTTTAAATAAAGTTGCGCTGTGACGTCATCACGTCATTGCACGTGACGTCACCGCACGTAACGGAAAGCCCCGGCGATGCCTGTCACTATGCAGGTCCGATTGCCGGGGTAGGAGCTGGTGGGGGCCCCCAGATTGGAAAAAAGTAGTTGAGTGCTAATGACGTCTCTGAGCCGTCATTAGCACTCAAGGGGTTAAACAACAAAAATTCTGGTGTTGACTGTCCCTTTTAAGTCTATGGAAACAAGGCCATAATGTGAAAGCTATAAAATGATGACCTTTGTGTTGGAGACATCGTAGAGCTGACTCAGGGTCCTGCCAACTGCGCTGTCTGTACGATTCATGACACTCTTCCCTGGCACCCAGCCTCTGGTGTCACCATCTTGATACATGTAATAAATACCCCCTTCCTTCTGCTTCTTGTCTTTCGGCAGCTTGTACACGATGAACCTGTTACAATGACATATGCTGCATGAAGGAATAAAGTGGTTATTGTGAACATTACCCAGAATTCTATTTGTTTTTTAGAACAGGAAGCACAGAATTAAAGGGAGGTGAAAGGCAAAATTAAACTTGAATGATTCAGATAGAGCGTGTTATTTTAAGACACTTTAAAATCCACTTCTATTTTAAAAATGTACTTTATTCTCTTGGTATCCATTGTTAAAAAAGAATATGCACATATCCTACACTAGAGGGAGCTAGCTGGTGATTGGTGTCTGCACACATTTGTCTCTTGTAATTGGCTGAATATGTGTTCAGCTAGCTGTCAGTAGTGCATTGCTGCTCCTTCAGCAAAGGATATAAAGGGAATGAAGCAGATTTGATAATAGATATAAATTTGAATGTTCTATCTGAATCCTGAAAGAAAAACAATTGGTTCCCCTATCTTTGCACAATCAACAACATTGTTATATTAATATACTTTATAACATTTAAACCTCTAAATTTCTGCCTGTTTCTAAGCCACCAGGCAGCTTCTTATCACATGTTTTTTTATTAGATTTTCACAACAATATACTGATAGTTCATGTGGGCCATGTCTGGCCTATGTGTATGGGTCTAATGCCCTCACAATCTTGCATGCAAATCTTGGAATGGAGACCTTCAAAATTAATTTCTCATTTCTATATTCATTTATGTTGGCAGTGGGAGAAAATTATTCTAATTTTAGACATGAACATTGAGTCCAGTGGCACTGGCACTTTTTTCACAGTCTGTTGTTTCCATCTATACTTGTGGTACATTAGAATGTTCCTTTAAAAGGGACAGTCTACTCTAGAATGTGTATTGTTTAAAAAGATAGATAATCCCTTGGTCTAATATTACATAACTATAAAGGCAAAAATGTAGTTCTAAAAAGGTGTATTGTTTTAAACAATGCCTTACATTCAAGAGTCAAAACTTTGCAGACCAGGAAAGGCTAGGGGCAAGGTTTAAAAAAAAGCGCTAAGAGCGACATCTCAATTAATGCGCTACTACTGTGCAGAGCTGCTCTGCATTTGACTGTTCTCGTCAAACAGTGCTTTGTTCTGACCTGTATTAAAGGGACAGTCTACTTGAAAATGCATAACCAAGGCTGTTATATTAATATACTTTTTACCTCTGTGATTACCTTGTATCTAAGCCTCTGCAGACTGCCCCCTTATTGCAGTTCTTTTGACAGACTTGCATTTTAGCCTATCCGTACGGACTCATTAATAACTCCACGGAATGAGCACAGTGCACACATGAACTAGCACTGTCTAGCTGTGAAAAACTATTAAAAAGCATTGAGATAAGAGGCGGCCTTTAAGGGCTTAGAAATTGGCATATGAGCCTACGTAAGTTTAGTATTCAACAAAGAATACCAAGAGAACACAACAAGTTTGTTTATTAAAGTAAATTGGAAAGTTGTTTAAAATTGCATGCCCCATATGAACCATGAGTTTAATTTTGACTAGGCTGCCCTTTTAAGGAAAATGTACACAGAGCATCCAGAGCAAAGCACTGTTTGAAGAGAACAGGCTTATGTGGAGCAGGGCTGCAAAGCAAAGGAGCTAACAGTTCCTGCATGTGCCCTGTTTTTTCTGCAGACATGATGCTTTTTTTAACACATCTCAGATCACAGCATGTTCTGCTTTGGGAATCACCTCCATTGTTATTTGAGTCTTGTTCATCCTATATAATTGAGGCCTTCCCATTTCAGTTTTCATTCATGCAAATTTGACTGATTGGTTTGCTATACCTATGTTGTCTTTGGGACAGTATGGCAGCCCAGAAATACAAATTACCCCCATGATGCCATACCATTTGTACAAGTAGACAGCCACTTAGTCACACAAACACTGTTTTTTTCACACAAACATTGCACTTTCATGGTTTATATAATTATCCTTATATATTTTATGTTTTTTTGTATTGGTGCATCCTTTCCCTGACAGACACTGGCACTGTACTTTCATCATGCATTAAAGACCACATGTACATGTGTTTTTTGTCAGTGTACGGAAGTGACAGCACTTTATCATGGCGTAAAGATGATGGTGGGCCTTTCCGGTTTTTGCTGTATGTCAGCTTCTGGGGGAAACCTGTATGATTTGTGTGCATAGGCTAGAGTTTCAAAATAGTAGTTGTCCAGCCATAGATAGTAGCCTTTGTCCAGCAAGGGTAGGAGGAGATCCCACACAATCTTGCCATTTTTTTTCCCATAGAATCTGGACAACCAGGTGGATCAAGGTGGATATCTTTCCCTTCATAAATGCTAAATGCCCAGGTATAACCTGTAGTGCATTTACACAATTTATAACATTTTATTTCATAGCATGACTGTTTAGAATAAATATATTGCTTACAATTTTTATTAGGGACTCATCTACACAGATGTTCTAGTCAGGGGTGTAATTTTCTACATACTATTCAGACAAGTGCTTTATTAAGGGCCATATCTTGTATAGCCTGTCATACAAGGGGTCATTTCTATGGGGATACTGGGCATTATCATTAAAATGCAGAAAATGCCATAGATCTTCATATCTATCCCTGTTCATTATCCCTGAAAAAAGAGGTGTAGACAGGATAGGTGCTGGTGCCAGTAGGAAAGTATGTTGGGGGGTTTCCACTATACCCATTACCAAGGTCAGTGTCCAAAACAATTTTATTTCTGTTAGGTCAGCATTGAGGTGTGGTATGAACTTGGTTTAGCCAACAGATACTGGCTGGTATATACATCTCTTTGAGTAGCTATGTCCTCAAACATGTTGTCAGTCAGACAGGTTAAAATAATTTACTGGCTCACAAACTGAAATGCTGGTCATGATGCCAGGAGTTGCCATAAATGGGGGTATTTCAGGGGCGGTTAAGTCTGGGGGTACACAATTTTTGACAAAGATTGTTGGACATTCTAAACTCCTCTTTAAAAATGGTGGTAGGCTGGGAGAACCATCACTAGAATCCTGACATAGGTGCTCTACATCAGATGCTGTTAGTGTCACTATCAGAAACAGCGAATGTGTCTCTCTCTGAATCAAGTGCAAAAATGGTGTAAGCCTCTAGTAACATGCCCTGATGCAAAATACACATTTTTTATTTTACTTTTTTACTCCTACCTAACACACTCTCCCTCAACTCACCTACTAATGCCCACTGCCACAACCAATTTCCACTTCCACTCAAAAAAATGAACCCTATATACTAAAATCAGTACTGATCACAGTATAAAAAAGCAGTGATCAGATCTAAACAGTACTGAAAGGGTTAAAAAAATATTTTTAAAGTACACTAACCGTAAAAAACAAATTAACAGATCAGGTTGATCCGACAGAACTCTCTGATCTGACTGATCACAGACAAAGTGCGGTAATCAGAAACTGCAGAAAAGGGTTACAAATTGTTAAAAAACTAAATTTATGATTACCTGATAAATTATTTTCTTTCCTGGCATGGTGAGTCCATGAATCCATTCTAATTACTAGTGGGAATTCAACTCCTGGCCACCAGGAGGAGGCAAAGAACACCCCAGCAAAGCTTTAAGTATCCCTCCCACTTACCATAATAATAGTCATTCAGCCGAGGAAATACAGAAAGAGAAGAGGAACACCAGGGGTATAGAGGTGCCTGAAGCTAAAAAAACCCAGATAATAAGCTGTCGTGTTTAATATAGGCAAGGGCGGGTCATGGACTCCATGCCAGGATAGAAAATAATTTATCAGGTAAGCATAAATTTTGTTTTCTTTCCAATGGCATGGAGAGTCCACAAATCCATTCTAATAACTAGTGGGAACCAATACGCAAGCTAGAGGACACAGAATGGAAGGGAGAGACAAAACAGGCGTACCTAAATTGAAGGCACCACCACTCAAAGAACCCTTCTCCCAAAAGAAGTGTCAGCTGAGGCAAAACATCAAATTTAAAAAAGGAATGTAAAAAAGACCAAGTGGTCGCTTTGCAAATCTGTTCCACAGAAGCCTCTTCCTTAAAAACTTGGGAAGAAGAAAACAGCCTGAGAGCTGAAATCCCCTCAGGAGACTGTTGTCCAGCTGACTCATAAGCCAAACGAAAGACACTTCTCAACCCAAAGGAAAGAAAAGGTAGACGATCCAAAATAGCCTGGAGTTAGAGCCTTAGAGCACGAACCATATCCAGGTTCCATAACAGACGCTCCATCAGAAAAGAAGGATTAGGACATAACGAAGGAATGACAAATTCCTGGATGATTCTGCGGTCCGCAACCACCTTAGCAAGAAATACCAATTTAGTACAAAGAACCGGCATCTTCGCATGGAACAATTAGAAGACGAAACCCACTACCTAGCTGAAGTTCTGAGACTCTACGAGTAGAAGAAAGAGCAGACAAAACCTTTCATTAAACAGAGAGATAACCATGCCAGGTTAAAAGAGTTTTTTAATTTTATAAAAAATTACTATAACACCTTAATATTTCAATAAAATGTTTATTTAACACTACAAAATCTTACTGTACATGTTTCTCAATGTCCAATACACTCTTGGAGCATAAAAATACAAAATAGTTCAAATAAAATTAGCTACCTGTGCTGTGGTTACATAGTAGAAACGTTTATATAACACTACAGAATCTTACTGTACATGTTTCTTAATGTCCAATACACTCTTGGAGCATAAAAATGAACACTTATAATTAGAGGAAAAATATACAAATAAAAAAAACTTGTTGTGCATTGCACCACTGTGTACTACTACTGACTATTGATGATCTATCTTCTGGGAACCTACACTTGACTCAACGAAATTATATAATAAATAAATATAAATAATAAATATAATATTACATTTATCATCTATCTATCTAGTAAGTAACTCTATATATCATTCATCCTCTATAATCTATCTACTAGATAGATGATAGAGTGAGAGCAGTACGTAGTAGATATTATTTATATATATTTTGGTAACATTATGTTGAATATATAATATTTTACAATTCACTTCATAATATATCCTACAAGCAACCCTTAATGAACATTTATAAATAAAATATATTGTATTATTGTAATATGTAATCAAACTCAATGTTAAGTGTCATAGAAGTTAAAAAAAAAAAAAAGAAAATCAGTAAGGCACTTTAAAGTTTTTTTTACAAAATTCACTTTATTGCTCACAACTTTGAGCTGTCCCATTGCCACACCACCGCTTGACCACCACCACACCACCGCTTGACCACCGCCACAACACTCCCAGATGACTCCCACACACTCTTCAATCTCTTCCAAAATAGCCGTTTCGCAGGCATTCTCAGGTCCGCCCGCTGCCGCACACTGGTCCGCCTCTCATCCTCCCTCTCCGCCTACGTTTTCATGACAATCTGAAGATTTTTTATTATTTTTTTTAAATTGCATACTCTCGCAGTTTTAAAACCGCGGCGATTAATCGCGGTTAAAAAACGCATCCGCGATTATTGGGCAGCCCTAATACACACACATACATATAAAACAAAAATTTCCTATGACATTTAGTATAAGTCGCACAAAAGAAATAAAAACATGAAAACCTCAGAGAAGGTTCAACATAAACCCTGTAAAATACTGTACTCTTGACCAGAGAAAAACTTATAAGAATTAATGGATAAACACCATTAACCTCCACTAGATGGCACCAACAACAGGGAATCCCTGCTGAAATTAAGTTTGCCTTGAATGTGTAGAAAACATCAGGAAATATAAAGTTAAAGCATTCCCAATACCTCAGCCCCAGACCTCATGAAAGGTCACAAATGGGGATGATTCTTGTAAAAAAAATACACACAAGCAAATGTATTGTGGAGCTTCTGACTGTATGTCAGATAAATTTACACAGAATACTATGGGCTACACAGTTACACTGACAGTGTACAGCTAGGGTTGCCAGCTGTGCGCTATAAAAATACCGGACAACCTATAGGTGACTGGACACGGGTTGTAGCTGGGTTCATACAATGACCCCACACAAGCTCAACCTAAGGCCCCACCCTTGATCCCACCACATATATTTTTCACAACTAAGCAGTCATTTTATCCCCTTTGTTGCCAGTAACACATGTACGTAGTAGTGATGTGACCCCTTTGGCTACCAGAAGTAAACACTCAGCAATGATTGAACAAACCCCATGATTGCCTGTAACACATATAATAAAAAATACACAGTGTAACTTCTTTTTGAGCCATATTTCTAATGCATAAAGGCCTAGAAGGCCCTTTACATTTAGCTGACAGGGGTCTTTAAGTGACCAGTATTTGTGTACAGATTGTACTGGACAGCCTGCTAAAATACCGGACACCCTATTTGTATGGCTCAGATCAGCTATAATTAATATAAAATTGATACAGACATAAAGGCTTCTAAATGTGGGGAATCTACTATTAAATAATGACAGACCTAGCACCTGTAGTTTCTTAGCTACACTGCACAATTACATATGCTAATTAGTATGGCTGGTAACCCCAGAGGTAATCACATGACATGATCCTGAGGCTTAGCCATAGCTCTGTAGCCATTACCAGACCAAAGCAGTTCATGACATTTTAATAATCTATTCCCAACATAGAAGCACTGGAAACTCAGGATTTATAATGGGAGTTTTGTTAGAACTTAAAGGGACAGTAAACACCTTGTAATTAGGAGACATGTCTGTTACTGTCCTATAGAATAACATATCAGCCAAGTGTAAACATTTGTTTAACAAGATAAAATCCTGTTTACTGCAATTGGTTTTCAATAGAAAAACTGCACCCAATACTCACCTTATTTGGAGGAGCCAAATAAGTTTGAGTCGGCAGACAACAAAGCTAAACATTGCCATTAAGTTAGTATAAAGTGAATTGTTTTGCAGTTGTTATCTATCAAAGCCAATTAGGAAAATATTTGTTGCAGAGTTAGCTCTGAAAAGTCAGCAGGATGCAGTTCCAACTCAATGTACAATTTTCAGAGCTAATAACATGAAAAGGGGCAAAATAAATAATGGGTATATTCCAAAGTTGTTTTATTATGCATAATCAAATATCTTATGTTAAAGCTACACTAATAACAGGCTAAACTGACAGTCATGGTATAATGTGATGCCTGGTTGTCATGGTAACAGTCTTAGGGGAGTGGCTTATGTGATGCAGCAGTTATGTCACAAAACCAAATGACAACACAAAGCAACCACCCTCATAACTGCTGCTCACTTTAATAAAGTTGCCAGACTGATCCTGCTGAGCTTCAGTATTGACTGGGCTAAACTTTACAACTACAGCTCTGTATATGTGCTGGTGAGAAGAACAGTGACTACCTCCAACACAATGCAAATGCCATCCGGTGGGAGCTGCAGGTATGAACACCAATTACTACAGGTAGTATTACCATGATCACCCCAACTCAGTAACTGAATAATGCTAAGTCATCTTTTTATACACTGTAAAATAATACAGATAAATTACAGAAGTAATAGATTAAACTTTGTAGCTTCCTATGGGCACCAGTACTCTGAGACAAAACATAGCATACAAACCTTTCATAATAATAATCAATATTATCTTCACACCTTTATTTAACAATAAATATAATTTATTAAATATAATATAATAAATATAATATTTATAAATATATTTTTTAAACATATTATAGCATTATAAGTATTATAGCCAAAACTGTAGGACACACCAATGCCTTTCTGTGCTTCCTCTACATATCTTTATAAGACTTGCAGTTGGCAGTAAAGGCTTTAAACCAGCTTTAAGGATGATGGTAAGAATTACTGCATCATTAGTCTGCAAATGCTCTAAAGCAAGGACTTCTAGTAAAGGCTTAGAATATAAACCCCAAGGCATGGGTCTGCAATTTATACGCTGCACACTCACTCGTACTGGGACCCTCATTAAACACTGTACTGTAAGGTGCTGCATCTGATGCTTTCTGCTTGAGGATGAAGAAAAGGCAACTGGGGATCTGAAATAAATTCAGATCAAACTGATGCGCATCTGGCCAGCAGTATTCGCGCTGATGCCAGATGTCCTCACACTGCAAACCAACTGGTGCTGGGAACCTCATTAAACACTGTACTGTAAGGTGCAGCATCTGATGCAGCTGTTTGTTCTGCTTGACCCGGATGAAGAAAAGACAACTGGCAATTTGAAATAAATTCAGATCAGACTTCTGCGCATCTGGCCAGCAGTATATGCGCTGATGGCAGATTTCCTTCAAAGATTTTTATATTACTAAACTGTAAGTATCTAAGGTAAGATTTTCTAAGATTAACAAGTTTGTAAGCTCTTTGAGCAAGACATCCCATTACCACATTAGATTGTAAATACAGATCCTGCTCCAAGAGCCTACAGACATGTGCAGTGAGGTCAGATCATTTCAAACATTTCTGTAACGCTTTTTCTTTACTTTCCCATTTCATAGAAATCTTTAGCTTTAATTTGGTTCTGTATATTTAACGCTTTCTGCTCTTTTTAAGGCTTATTGATATACAATATACAAATCATCTCTGTGACACTAGAACTTGAGTCATAACACCAACAATAAAGCATAATTACACTTACACTGCTATAACTTTAATAAACTGATATTAAATCAAATTGAATGGCTTAAATCCATTCTCACTGCACATATCTGTATAATGTTAAGGATCTTGGAGAAGAGAATACAATGATATGATTAATATGTTTGCACTTATATCCTCAATGCAATGCCTTGACGTAGGGACACCAATAAGCACCTTGCAGATGGTTTACAATTTTATCTGAGAACTGCAGCAACCTGGAACAAGGACTACTATATCTGTGAAACTAAACTTGAATGTCTACAGTCACTGTGGGACAAGTACTACTGTTGGATTTTTGAAGCAGAGAGTCCTAGTGAAGCACACGATTTGATAGGTCATGGGATGGTCCTGTATTTTATACCTCAGATTAGAAATTAAAAAAAAAACTGCATTATAAGGTACAGCGTGTCATACACCTATGTTCTTGCATTGGATGAAAAATCCTTACAAGATGTGCATATACTGATTCATATCTGGCAAGCAGTATAACGAAGACTGGAATACTCTATGGCAGTGGCAGGAAGATTGAAGATTTCAGAGGGACTAGTGTTATGTCACATGCTGAGTGCAGTCTTACATCAGGGATTTCTTTTATTTCTCTACACTGTAAGTACCCAGAGGTAAGTTCTCCTTAAATACAAGAATGTAAGCTCTTTGAGCAAAGCACTGAAACACTAGATTGTAAGCTCCTTGGAACAGGGTCCGCACTTACACCCATGGAAATCCTTTAGAGCAGGGACTCCCACTGTACCAAATAAATGTATTGTTGTTAATAGAGTGAGATAAACCCTCCATTTAATTAGTTCAGCAAGGAATAAATATACAATGCATAGAATATACAAATTATCCCACAGAGTATTACTAATTCAAAATGCATTTTAATATGGCACCCCTTATCCTTCTTTCAGTTTAAACCAGTAGCATAGCAAACTGTGAAATACATGAGGCTTAAATAACACAGCATCAACCATAGTGTCAGGGAATTTAGGTATACTGTTCCTTTAATTGTCTCTACCAATCAATGCCTACGTTCTCCCATAAAGCACCTGTTCACTAAGCACTCATTGCTTAGTATTTTGTTATTCCACAACTGAGTAACACTGAGCCTCGCTCTTCTGAGCACTACTGATCATAAAATTTACTTTCTCTGCCTTCTAGTTCCTAGCCTGTCTGCTGAGTTTTACCATCACCAACCAAGGAACTTCTGGTACGGCGGCTGCAATATCGTCTAAAATCTGTGATCCTTTATCCCTTGGATATCACTCTCCACTTATGGACTCTAAATCTACTTGCAGTGAGTACTCCATCTACCCTCCGGCACCTCCCTGTATTAAGTAAGTGACTATTGTCCATCTTATAAGTTACTGCCTGAATACTGTCTATTGCTCGTCTGTGCCGTTTGTCCCGAAAACCACACTTACCTGCTTGCATTCACTCCGGCTCCATTGAGCTGAAACTGACGTCACTCACAGCTCTGCAACCTCCGCTCCGGAACTCAGTCTCCTTCCTGCTTCCTATCAGCAGTGACTCTGAACTGCCAAACTGTGTAATCCTAACACGCTGAAACAAGGTACTGTGCTGCATTATCTTATTCGCATACTTTGCCATTTCTTAACCTCAATTTTCATCGCTATACGAAATAAGTATAATTCCATCTTCTGGAAAGTTTCTCCATACAGGGAAGGTTTATTTTTTTTACTTTCATTCTTTGGAGGGTTTCTGCATACTGAGGCTATTTTCATTGTTATATCACCTTGTAGTACTTTGTAGATCTTGGCCTTCTTTTGTACTATCTGTGATATCTGATAGACTATATTATTTGTACATTCTCATTCCCAGTAACTATTTGTATACATATTATCTATCATACAATAAAGGCACACAGTTTTAATTGAGAACATATGAAAGTGTGTGTTCCCATAAGAATTAGTGCTACAGAACCTGCATTTGAATTACTTCCAAGATACCACAGTATCACCACTGGGAGGCTAATTATTACATAATACTAAGCCCTTAAAAAAATTATGGATCCAGCTGACATTCCCCAAACACTGTATAACTTATGCCAAAAGGTAGACCAAATGGGTCAGGCTATACTAGATCTACAAGTTGAAAACCAGGTACTCAGGGAATTGATCAAGGAGGGTAAAGAACAACAAACCCCCACTACTGAACCACAGATCAGTTTGCCGGATTTATTTTATGGTGATAGGAAATCCTATAGGCAGTTCAAAAATGCCTGTCATCTCCTTTATAGTTTAAAACCCAAGACTTACCCTACTGAAAGGGTTAGGGTTTTATCTACAATTTCTTTTCTAAGATCAGAACCCAGAATCTGGGCAGATCATTTATATGAAACAAATGATCCCACCTTAAATTCATTGTCTGAATTCTTTCTAGCTATGGATGAGCTGTACAGAGACACAGACATTCAATTCACTGCCGAACAGAAAATGAGGAACCTTAAACAAGGAAAGAAATCAGTAGAAGAATATACTACTGAATTCAAGCTTTATGCATCTGATTCAGCTTGGAGCTTGGTTTCTCTCAGAAACCAGTTCCGTCTAGGTCTTTCTGACCCCGTTAAAGATGAGCTGGCACGCATAGAGTTACCTAACACCTTGGAAGCCTTAATGAAAGTCGCAATCCAAATCGACCGCAGGCTTAGAGAACGGAAGGCAGAACAAGGACATATGGAAACAACATTTAAATCCAGCAATCCTACTTACTCCCACCAGAAAACTCCACATACAGATCAACCCACTCCAATGGAAATAGGAGTTCTAAGGGGGCCACTCACTCCAGAAGAACGGCTTAGGAGAAGAACTAACCAACTCTGCATGTATTGTGCAAATCCTAGCCATACAGTCTCGGACTGCCCAATATTACGCAAGAATAAAAAGAGTAAGTCTACACACTGTAACATAACCAAACATTCTGAAAAACCTATATCTTACTGTAATTTATCTCTCCTGTTGCAGTGGGACCATAGGAGACTCTCTACTTCCGCTATTGTTGACTCAGGAGCTTTCGGCAACTTCATCGACATATCTATTGTACAACAGAATAAAATACCTATTGTGTTAAAACAAAACCCAGTCTCGCTAAAAGTTATTGATGGTTCTGTTATTTCTAGTGGCCCCATAACCCATAACACTATTCCTATATTAGTTACCACAAAGGAAGGACATACAGAATACTTAACGTTCGATGTGATACCCTCACCCCATTTTCCAATAGTATTGGGTTTATTTTGGTTACAAACACATAATCCTCATATAGAGTGGTCAAACCTAACAATTAAATTTCACTCTACTTATTGTGAAAACACTTGTTTCCCTCAACCAGTAATATTACACTCAGAAACAGAACAGTTACAAATACCTAAAACTTATCAAGATTTCAAAGAAGTGTTCAGCAAAATTGAAGCTGAAACACTTCCACCCCACCGAGTATATGATTGCCCAATCGAACTCATTCCTGGTGCAACTTTACCTGTGGGACATCTTTACCCCTTAAGTCAACCTGAACTAAATCATCTAAAATTGTATTTACAGGATAACTTAAGGAAAGGTTTTATTAGACCTTCGTCATCACCCGCAGCAGCGGGAATGTTCTTTGTAACAAACAAAGATTCAACTCTGAGACCGATAATCGATTATCGGGAGCTTAATAAAAGGACAGTAAAAAAACGCTATCCACTCCCGTTAATTCCCGAATTAATCGAAAGATTAAGCAATGCTACTATTTTCACTAAGTTGGACTTGCGTGGGGCTTACAATCTTATACGAATTAGAGAAGGCGACGAATGGCTCACCGCATTTAGAACTAGGTATGGCTTATTTGAATACCTTGTGATGCCATTCGGCCTATGTAATGCCCCCGCAACGTTCCAACATTTCAGAAATGATATATTCCGAGATCTACTTGACATTTGTTTAGTAGTATATCTAGATGATATTCTCATCTATTCTAATAATTTAGATGATCACATAAAACATGTTAGATGGGTGTTAGCAAGATTGAAAACTCATAAACTATATGCCAAACTTGAAAAATGTTCCTTTCACAACACTACCATATCTTTTCTTGGCTATACAATCTCTCCGGAAGGCATTCAAATGCAATCCGAGAAGGTTGATTCAGTAAAAAATTGGCCACAACCTACTGACAAAAAATCTCTCCAAAGGTTTTTAGGTTTTGCCAATTATTACAGAAAATTTATTAAGAATTTCTCTGCAATTGTCAGACCTCTTACTCAACTCACAGGATCTACACAACAGTTTCATTGGAATAACACACATTCAAGAGTTTTTGATTTCCTTAAACAAGCTTTCACAGAAGCTCCCATTCTCACATTTCCAAACGTGGATTTACAATACATCCTTGAGGTAGATTCTTCAGATTTTGCTATTGGAGCAGTTTTATCCCAACAGAAAACATCAACAGATCCCTTACATCCAATCTCCTATTTCTCTAAGAGTATGTCATCTGCTGAAAGAAATTACGCAATAGGAGACAAGGAATTATTGGCTATCCGCAAATCCTTGGAGTTTTGGAGGCATCTCCTAGAAGGTGCAAAAAAGCCGTTTATAATCTACACAGATCACAAAAACCTACAATACCTGCAAAATAACAAAACTCTATCTGCCAGACAGGTTAGGTGGAGTTTGTATTTCGCAAGATTTGATTTTCAGATTCTTTACCGCCCAGCCAATAGGAATGGAAAAGCAGACGCTTTGTCTCGTCAGACATCCATAACCACCCCAAGTGATATGCCCACTTCCATAATTCCCTCTGAACGTTTCATTGGTCTTGCTGCAGACTTCATCACAGACATCAAAAAATCATCAATCACACCCCCAATTGATGTAAACGTGGCCATGGAAAAAAAACAAGGACTATACTATTACAAAGATAAGATTTACATCCCGGATGATTTGAGAGACCTGGTAATAAAACAACATCATGATTCACCTTTAGCTGGACATCCAGGAGTTTTTCGCACAGTTGATCTCATAACCAGAATTTATTGGTGGCCAGATATAAGGAAAACCGTATCAAATTACATAAAAGGTTGTGCCACCTGTCAAACATGCAAAACAGAACGTAAAGCACCTTATGGACTACTTCTGTCAGTCCCATCTACAGATAGACCGTGGAAACAAATAGGAATTGATTTTATAGTAGATCTACCTCCATCTGATAATCAGACAACAATTATGGTAATTGTCGATACTTTCACGAAAATGGCACATTTCATTCCGTTTCATAAACTCCCTACTGCTTCAGAAACAGCCAAACTTTTTATACAACATGTGATTCGATTACATGGTGTTCCTCTCACTCTGATTTCAGACCGTGGATCTCAGTTCACATCCAGATTCTGGAAAAGTCTTTGCCAATCCATCAATATAACTCATCAATTCACCACAGCCTTCCACCCTCAGGCAAACGGACAAGTAGAGAGAATCAACCAATGGTTAGATGAATACTTAAGATGCTTCTGTTCTTACCAACAAGGAAATTGGGCAACATACTTACCATTCGCTGAGTTTTCTTATAATAACCTAACCAACTCTTCCACAAAATTATCTCCATTTTTTGCTAACTACGGATTTCACCCAACCACCACTACTATCAGTTCCACACCTTCCATTTCTCCTTTGGTAGATGAACTAAATAACGCACTTCTAGACAACTTCAGATTTATCAAAGAAAATATCAATAAAGCTCAGATCAACCAAAAATATTACTACGACTTACGACACAGAGAACCACCAAACTACCAAATTGGTGATCAGGTTTGGTTGTCCACTAAAAATTTGAAGTTACATCTACCTAGCAGAAAATTGACACAAAAATTCTGTGGACCTTTTACTATTGTCAAAATAGTCAATAGGAATGCTGTTTCCCTAGCATTACCTCCAACTATGAGAATACACTCCACATTTCATGTCTCCCTCCTGAAACCTTACACCCCAACACGAACCTTACTCCCACGATTACCACCGATTGAATCCAGTTCTGATACTGAGGTTTATGACGTGAAAGAGATTGTTGACTCAAGGTTTTCACGTGGTGTTCTACAATACTTGATTAGGTGGAAAGGTTACTCAGAAGAAGATGATACTTGGGAACCTGCCTCTAATGTTAATGCATCCCGTCTGGTATCCCAGTTTCACCGGAGGTTTCCAGATCGTCCTAGACTGCAAGCTGAGGATCAGCTTGTTTGAGGGGGGAGTCATGTCAGGGAATTTAGGTATACTGTTCCTTTAATTGTCTCTACCAATCAATGCCTACGTTCTCCCATAAAGCACCTGTTCACTAAGCACTCATTGCTTAGTATTTTGTTATTCCACAACTGAGTAACACTGAGCCTCGCTCTTCTGAGCACTACTGATCATAAAATTTACTTTCTCTGCCTTCTAGTTCCTAGCCTGTCTGCTGAGTTTTACCATCACCAACCAAGGAACTTCTGGTACGGCGGCTGCAATATCGTCTAAAATCTGTGATCCTTTATCCCTTGGATATCACTCTCCACTTATGGACTCTAAATCTACTTGCAGTGAGTACTCCATCTACCCTCCGGAACCTCCCTGTATTAAGTAAGTGACTATTGTCCATCTTATAAGTTACTGCCTGAATACTGTCTATTGCTCGTCTGTGCCGTTTCTCCCGAAAACCACACTTACCTGCTTGCATTCACTCCGGCTCCATTGAGCTGAAACTGACGTCACTCACAGCTCTGCAACCTCCGCTCCGGAACTCAGTCTCCTTCCTGCTTCCTATCAGCAGTGACTCTGAACTGCCAAACTGTGTAATCCTAACACGCTGAAACAAGGTACTGTGCTGCATTATCTTATTCGCATACTTTGCCATTTCTTAACCTCAATTTTCATCGCTATACGAAATAAGTATAATTCCATCTTCTGGAAAGTTTCTCCATACAGGGAAGGTTTATTTTTTTTACTTTCATTCTTTGGAGGGTTTCTGCATACTGAGGCTATTTTCATTGTTATATCACCTTGTAGTACTTTGTAGATCTTGGCCTTCTTTTGTACTATCTGTGATATCTGATAGACTATATTATTTGTACATTCTCATTCCCAGTAACTATTTGTATACATATTATCTATCATACAATAAAGGCACACAGTTTTAATTGAGAACATATGAAAGTGTGTGTTCCCATAAGAATTAGTGCTACAGAACCTGCATTTGAATTACTTCCAAGATACCACAGTATCACCACTGGGAGGCTAATTATTACACATAGGCAGCCTGTTTCGCTACTTTGGGACTCTCACACTCTAGTCATTATGGTTGATGCTGATGTCCTCGTCATTCCACCCTTTGCTACAGGGCTGCCAATTATATTGAAATGGATTTTGAATTGTAAGTGTTACAATTTTGCACAGATAAGAACATTTATTTTTGCTAGGAATAATACAATGGAGGAATGAGCCCCAAATGGGCCAAACAGGCTGTCTATGGTTGGTGCTGCTGTTCTGCTCAAGCATTAATTTCACACTTTCTGAGTGTGGTTACCAAAATTAATGTAATCATCAGCAAAACTAGCATATAGCCGTAAACCTAAAATCAATGCTTGAGTCCAATAACATAGCACATACATTATACTGAAGAGCCCCAACGAGGGCGAAACAACCTGCCTATAGTGAAAAAACACTTTGAAGTATTACAATATATTTCCCCTGCAAGACACCACTCTTTTTGTACTGGGTTTGTATGTAAGCAGAACTATTACAGAATAATAAGGCTTCCATATATCATAAGATTCAAAATTTTGCCTGATTGCCAAGTGCCCTTGACATACTAAAAGTGTTCCTACCTAAAACTATTAAATGGTCAGATGTTCTGCACATATCTGCAATAAATATGTTTGTATATTTAAATATGAGGACACAAAGAATATCTCTTAATGATAGCAGCAACTGGATCACCCAAATCACCCAGCAGCAACTGGATCACCCGAAAATCTCTAGCAGTTATGTCCATGCTTAATTCAGTGCAGGCCTCCATTTACCATGTTGCCTACAAGCTCATCATACTGTAACACACCTAGTAAAGAAGGCTTATTTACAGTATACTGAGAACTTGAAAAACAGCCCTATTAAAACTTAGAAATCAACTATTTAGATATTGTAAATTGCTCTTGTATCTGGTGTTAGATCAAAGTAATTACCAAAGAAAGAGGATAACTACATTATTTGTTTACAAACTGAATAATAAAGTATGCATTTTTGCAAGTCTAGTAAATTCTTTGCCTTGATAAAAAAATATAATGTTCTAATTTGTGAGAGCATTTATTGTTAAATGTTTGCAGTACACTACAGGTTACATCGTATGGGACCTACTAAAGGGATCTGAAATCCATTTTTGTTCTTTCCGGATTCAGATAGAATATTACAGGCAATTTTAAATGATTTTCCAATTTACTCCTATTATCAAATGTGCTTAATTCCCTTGATATACGTTGCTGAATTTACAAAACACATCAACATTTAAAAACATAATTTATGCTTACCTGATAAATTCCTTTCTTCTGTTGTGTGATCAGTCCACGGGTCATCATTACTTCTGGGATATAACTCCTCCCCAACAGGAAATGCAAGAGGATTCACCCAGCAGAGCTGCATATAGCTCCTCCCCTCTACGTCAGTCCCAGTCATTCGACCAAGAATCAACGAGAAAGGAGTAACCAAGGGTGAAGTGGTGACTGGAGTATAATTTAAAAGATATTCACCTGCCTTAAAACAGGGCGGGCCGTGGACTGATCACACAACAGAAGAAAGGAATTTATCAGGTAAGCATAAATTATGTTTTCTTCTGTTATGTGTGATCAGTCCACGGGTCATCATTACTTCTGGGATACCAATACCAAAGCAAAAGTACACGGATGACGGGAGGGATAGGCAGGCTCATTATATAGAAGGAACCACTGCCTGAAGAACCTTTCTCCCAAAAATAGCCTCCGAAGAAGCAAAAGTGTCAAATTTGTAAAATTTGGAAAAAGTATGAAGCGAAGACCAAGTTGCAGCCTTGCAAATCTGTTCAACAGAGGCCTCATTCTTAAAGGCCCAAGTGGAAGCCACAGCTCTAGTGGAGTGAGCTGTAATTCTTTCAGGAGGCTGCTGACCAGCAGTCTCATAGGCTAAACGTATTATGCTACGAAGCCAAAAAGAGAGAGAGGTAGCAGAAGCTTTTTGACCTCTCCTCTGTCCAGAATAAACGACAAACAGGGAAGAAGTTTGGCGAAAATCTTTAGTTGCCTGCAAGTAGAACTTGAGGGCACGAACTACATCCAGATTGTGTAGAAGACGTTCCTTCTTTGAAGAAGGATTTGGACACAAGGATGGAACAACAATCTCTTGATTGATATTCCTGTTAGTGACCACCTTAGGTAAGAACCCAGGTTTAGTACGCAGAACTACCTTGTCTGAGTGAAAAATCAGATAAGGAGAATCACAATGTAAGGCTGATAACTCAGAGACTCTTCGAGCCGAGGAAATAGCCATTAAAAACAGAACTTTCCAAGATAACAATTTTATATCAATGGAATGAAGGGGTTCAAATGGAACACCCTGTAAAACGTTAAGAACTAAGTTTAAACTCCATGGCGGAGCAACAGCTTTAAACACAGGCTTGATCCTAGCTAAAGCCTGACAAAAAGCCTGGACGTCTGGATTTTCTGACAGACGCCTGTGTAACAAGATGGACAGAGCTGAAATTTGTCCCTTTAATGAACTAGCTGATAAACCCTTTTCTAACCCTTCTTGTAGAAAAGACAATATCCTAGAGATCCTAACCTTACTCCAGGAGTAATGTTTGGATTCGCACCAGTATAGGTATTTACGCCATATTTTATGGTAAATCTTTCTGGTAACAGGCTTCCTAGCCTGTATCAGGGTATCAATAACCGACTCAGAAAAACCACGTTTTGATAAAATCAAACGTTCAATTTCCAAGCAGTCAGCTTCAGAGAAGTTAGATTTTGATGTTTGAATGGACCCTGTATCAGAAGGTCCTGTCTTAGAGGTAGAGACCAAGGCGGACAGGATGACATGTCCACTAGATCTGCATACCAAGTCCTGCGTGGCCATGCAGGCGCTATTAGAATCACTGATGCTCTCTCCTGCTTGATTTTGGCAATCAATCGAGGAAGCAGCGGAAAGGGTGGAAACACATAAGCCATCCCGAAGTTCCAAGGTGCTGTCAAAGCATCTATCAGAACCGCTCCCGGATCCCTGGATCTGGACCCGTAGCGAGGAAGTTTGGCGTTCTGGCGAGACGCCATGAGATCTATCTCTGGTTTGCCCCAACGTCGAAGTATTTGGGCAAAGACCTCCGGATGAAGTTCCCACTCCCCCGGATGAAAAGTCTGGCGACTCAAGAAATCCGCCTCCCAGTTCTCCACTCCCGGGATGTGGATTGCTGACAGGTGGCAAGAGTGAGACTCTGCCCAGCGAATTATCTTTGATACTTCCACCATTGCTAGGGAGCTTCTTGTCCCTCCCTGATGGTTGATGTAAGCTACAGTCGTGATGTTGTCCGACTGAAACCTGATGAACCCCCGAGTTGTTAATTGGGGCCAAGCTAGAAGGGCATTGAGAACTGCCCTCAATTCCAGAATGTTTATTGGAAGGAGACTCTCCTCCTGATTCCATAGTCCCTGAGCCTTCAGAGAATTCCAGACAGCGCCCCAACCTAGTAGGCTGGCGTCTGTTGTTACAATTGTCCAGTCTGGCCTGCTGAATGGCATCCCCCTGGACAGGTGTGGCCGATGAAGCCACCATAGAAGAGAATTTCTGGTCTCTTGATTCAGATTCAGAGTAGGGGACAAATCTGAGTAATCCCCATTCCACTGACTTAGCATGCATAATTGCAGAGGTCTGAGGTGTAGGCGTGCAAAAGGTACTATGTCCATTGCCGCTACCATTAAGCCGATCACCTCCATGCATTGAGCTACTGACGGGTGTTGAATGGAATGAAGGACACGGCATGCATTTTGAAGCTTTGTTAACCTGTCCTCTGTCAGGTAAATCTTCATTTCTACAGAATCTATAAGAGTCCCCAAGAATGGAACTCTTGTGAGAGGAAAAAGAGAACTCTTCTTTTCGTTCACTTTCCATCCATGCGACCTTAGAAATGCCAGAACTAACTCTGTATGAGACTTGGCAGTTTGAAAGCTTGAAGCTTGTATTAGAATGTCGTCTAGGTATGGAGCTACCGAAATCCCTCGCGGTCTTAGTACCGCCAGAAGGGCACCCAGAACCTTTGTGAAGATTCTTGGAGCCGTAGCCAATCCGAATGGAAGAGCTACAAACTGGTAGTGCCTGTTTAAGAAGGCAAACCTTAGATACCGGTGATGATCTTTGTGGATCGGTATGTGAAGGTAAGCATCCTTTAAATCCACTGTGGTCATGTACTGACCCTCTTGGATCATGGGTAAGATTGTCCGAATAGTTTCCATTTTGAACGATGGAACTCTTAGGAATTTGTTTAGAATCTTTAAATCTAAGATTGGCCTGAAAGTTCCCTCTTTTTTGGGAACCACAAACAGGTTTGAGTAGAACCCTTGTCCTTGTTCCGACCGCGGAACCGGATGGATCACTCCCATTATTAACAGATCTTGTACGCAGCGTAGAAACGCTTCTTTCTTTATCTGGTTTGTTGACAACCTTGACAGATGAAATCTCCCTCTTGGGGGAGATAATTTGAAGTCTAGAAGGTATCCCTGAGATATGATCTCTAGTGCCCAGGGATCCTGAACATCTCTTGCCCAGGCCTGGGCGAAGAGAGAGAGTCTGCCCCCCACTAGATCCGGTCCCGGATCGGGGGCTCTCGGTTCATGCTGTCTTTGGGGCAGCAGCAGGTTTCCTGGCCTGCTTGCTCTTGTTCCAGGACTGGTTAGGCTTCCAGCCTTGCCTGTAACGAGCAACAGCTCCTTCCTGTTTTGGTGCAGTGGAGGTTGATGCTGCTCCTGTTTTGAAGTTCCGAAAGGGACGAAAATTAGACTGTCTAGCCTTAGCTTTGGCTTTGTCTTGAGGTAGGGCGTGGCCCTTACCTCCTGTAATGTCAGCGATAATCTCTTTCAAACCGGGCCCAAATAAAGACTGCCCCTTGAAAGGTATATTAAGTAATTTGGACTTAGAAGTAACATCAGCTGACCAGGATTTTAGCCACAGCGCCCTACGTGCCTGTATGGCGAATCCTGAGTTCTTAGCCGTAAGTTTGGTTAAATGTACTACGGCCTCCGAAATGAAGGAATTAGCTAGTTTAAGGACTCTAAGCCTGTCCGTAATGTCGTCTAGCGTAGATGAACTAAGGTTCTCTTCAAGCGACTCAATCCAAAATGCTGCCGCAGCCGTAATCGGCGCGATACATGCAAGGGGTTGTAATATAAAACCTTGTTGAACAAACATTTTCTTAAGGTAACCCTCTAATTTTTTATCCATTGGATCTGAGAAAGCACAGCTATCCTCCACCGGGATAGTGGTACGCTTAGCTAAAGTAGAAACTGCTCCCTCCACCTTGGGGACCGTTTGCCATAAGTCCCGAGTGGTGGCGTCTATTGGAAACATCTTTCTAAATATTGGAGGGGGTGAGAACGGCACACCGGGTCTATCCCACTCCTTAGTAACAATTTCAGTTAGTCTCTTAGGTATAGGAAAAACGTCAGTACTCGCCGGTACCGCAAAGTATTTATCCAACCTACACAGTTTCTCTGGTATTGCAACGGTGTTACAATCGTTGAGAGCTGCTAAGACCTCCCCTAGTAATACACGGAGGTTCTCCAATTTAAATTTAAAATTTGAAATATCTGAGTCCAATCTGTTTGGATCAGAACCGTCACCCACAGAATGAAGCTCTCCGTCCTCATGCTCTGCGAGCTGTGACGCAGTATCAGACATGGCCCTAGCATTGTCAGCGCACTCTGTTCTCACCCCAGAGTGATCACGCTTGCCTCTTAGTTCTGGTAATTTAGACAAAACTTCAGTCATAACAGTAGCCATATCTTGTAATGTTATCTGTAATGGCCGCCCAGATGTACTAGGCGCCAAAATATCACGCACCTCCCGGGCGGGAGATGCAGGTACTGCCGCGTGAGGCGAGTTAGTCGGCATAACTCTCCCCTCGCTGTTTGGTGAAATTTGTTCACATTGTACAGATTGACTTTTATTTAAAGTAGCATCAATACAGTTAGTACATAAATTTCTATTGGGCTCCACCTTGGCATTGGAACAAATGACACAGATATCTTCCTCTGAGTCAGACATGTTTAACACACTAGCAAAAAACTTACAACTTGGTTATAATCTTTTTTAGCAAAAAACGTACTGTGCCTCAAAGAGGTACTAACGATTAAATGACAGTTGAAATAATGAACTGAAAAACAGTTATAGCATCAAACTTTAAAAACAACAAAACTTTTAGCAAAGGTTTGTTCCCATTAGTAAAATAACAATAATTAAATTTGACATAAAAAATACAAAGCAACGTTTTTATTCACAGTCACTATAAGAATTCTCACAGCTCTGCTGAGAGAATTTACCTCCCTTCAAAGAAGTTTGAAGACCCCTGAGATCTATCAGAGATGAACCGGATCATGCAGGAAATATAAAAGTAACTGACTGGTATTTTTTGATGCGTAGCAAAGAGCGCCAAAAACGGCCCCTCCCTCTCCCACACAGCAGTGAAGAGAAACGAAACTGTCACAATTAAAGCAAAAAAACTGCCAAGTGGAAAATAATGCCCAAATATTTATTCACACAGTACCTCAGCAATGTAAACGATTCTACATTCCAGCAAAAACGTTTAACATGATAAATAGTTATTAAAAAGGATTAGTGACCTTTAACAGAGTAGTTCCGGTGAAATACCATCCCCAGAATACTGAAGTGTATACATACATGTCATTTTAACGGTATGGCAGGATTTTCTCATCAATTCCATTCAGAAAATAAAAACTGCTACATACCTCAATGCAGATTCATCTGCCCGCTGTCCCCTGATCTGAAGCCTTTACCTCCCTCAGATGGCCGAGAACAGCAATATGATCTTAACTACTCCGGTTAAAATCATAGTAAAAAACTCTGACAGATTCTTCCTCAAACTCTGCCAGAGAAGTAATAACACGCTCCGGTGCTATTTTAAAATAACAAACTTTTGATTGAAGTCATAAAAACTAAGTATAATCACCATAGTCCTCTCACACATCCTATCTAGTCGTTGGGTGCAAGAGAATGACTGGGACTGACGTAGAGGGGAGGAGCTATATGCAGCTCTGCTGGGTGAATCCTCTTGCATTTCCTGTTGGGGAGGAGTTATATCCCAGAAGTAATGATGACCCGTGGACTGATCACACATAACAGAAGAAAGTACAGTTACACTCATAATAACACTATCTGATACAAAAATATTAAATAAAAATATTGCATTAAAAAGTTATAAGGGTTCAAAGATATGAGGTCTCAGGTGTTCTATATAAAAAAAAAAGACTGCAAAGGGCTTTAACATAGAGATACTGTACATTCATACACATGGCTAAATATGTATATGTGTGTACTTATGTATTTATATTTGTATATACGTATTTACAGAATATAAACACTTAAATACATATGCATACATATATAGACATATATATAAGTGCATTGGAGCCCTTTGCAGTTAAGTAGATGAAAACATGAAAAACATATTTATGCAATATTCATAAGTGTTTAACTGTGTATTTACTATATAAATTTCACATTCCAATGTTTTTGCACAATGGGGAATATGTTCTATGTATTTTTAAATAGATAATCCTATATATCTGTATACATCTATATAATCAAGTTTATATACATATATATATGTATATGTATGTATAAATATATATTTATGCAAATATCCATCAGATATACATTTAAATATCTCTTTAAGAATACATAGAACATATTCTGCTATCCGCATAACATTAGATTATGAAAGATGCAATATTATCTTCTTATGTTATGCTTTCAAATAACCGCCATCGTGTTTGTGTGATTTGTCGGTGCTAGGTATTTTTCAGCTCCATTGAAGTCTATGGGGGGAATGCGATTATGTATTCGCAACTTCTCAAAGTCTATTTTTAAATGTGACGTTATGAACATGAGAGAGCAAACTTTTTACTTTCAACTCGTAATATGAGCCTGAAACTCTGAGAGCAAAAAATAATTAACCCTTTGAGTGCTAATGACGGCTCTGAGCCGTCACAGAGTTTCCCACTCTGGTGCTAATGACGGCTCAGAGCCGTCACTAGCACTCTCCCACCTTGAGGGAGATCTGGGGACTTCCACCCGCTCCTACCCCGGCGATCGTACCTGCATAGTGACAGGCATCGCCGGGGCTTCCCGTTTTCCGTGGTGACGTCATGCGCAATAACGTGATGACATCACCACGCAACTTTATTTATACTTAATAATGTTAAGTATAGGAGCAGGGGGCATGCTGTTTAGAAGCCTGTATCTCAGGCATCTAAGCAGCTACAGACCCCCAAGATCCACCATTGGAAAGGTAATCGCCTCACCTTTCCAACAGTGTAAGTCTGTGTAAGTGTAAGGTCTGAAAAAAATAATAAAAAAGTTACAAAATTTTTTTTTTTAAAAATAGAAAATAAAAAAAAACATTAAAACCTCTTAGCACCCAGGTGGGAAAGTGATTAGCACTCAAAGGGTTAAGCAGCCATTTTATCCCCTTGGTTGCCAGTAACACATGTACAGAGCAGTGATGTAACCCCCTTGGATGCTATAGTAACCAACCCAGCAATGATTGACCACCCTCATGGTTGCCTGTAACACATATAATAGAAAATGCACAGTGTAACTTCTTTTTGAGCCATATTTCTAATGCATAAAGGCCTAGAAGGTCCTTTACATTTAGCTGACAGGGGTCTTTAAAAATACTGGACATTTAAGTGTCCAGTATTTTTGTACAGATTTTACTGGACAGCCTGTTAAAATACTGGACTGTCCGGTTGAATACTGGACACTTGGCAACCCTATGTACAGCACAAAGCACATGGCCCCCAGACACAAGTTCTATCCTGAGGAGTAACTCCCAGGTCTAGCAGTAACCCTACATCTGAGTCCTATACACACCTGACTGTATGCTATATACATCTACACAAAGAAATATAGGCTATGCAGGCCGCTAGAGCCAGATGCAAGCATATAATATTGCCTTAAGAAAAAGCGCTTGTCTAATATTGCCTTAAGAAAAAATAACTCTTTATTAGTGACCCTATTTCACAGACCCCCTATAATGTAGGAAAAACAAGCTTACTACTTCGTCCATCCGGGCGCTGCGCTAAAGAGGTTGCATCGCATACACTGTACGCCATTACTGTGTAAAGCGTGCCCGAAAACTCTTGCGGCAGGAAAGGATTAACCCGATACTCCCGCAGAACAGTTAGGTGCCCAGAGTCTCTTCCCGCTCCTCACGGAGACCCATCATGTGTATAGGTAACACCGCTGTCACATACACCGCACATATAGAACATAAGTAGGGATGCGGAAGTGCAGTAAACTAAAAGGGGCCGTTCTGAAACACAACCTTGTAGCTATCAGAAGTGACTAAGGGTCCCAGCCCTAACCCAAACCGCTCGGCTCTCAGAGCTTCTAGGCAGACATAGTATGGGCAGCAGGGTTGGATTATTGCACGCTACAAGAGCGCACTATGTGCCTGAGGTCCGGGGACTTTCCCTTAGGCTAAAAATCCCACATACAGTCAAACTCATGATAATTATTATAAAGACCGTCCCCATGCTCCTTGAAATAAAGGGAGATATTAACCCCAAAGTGCTTGGCCTTCTAATCCTATGAATCCTTACCTTGGAGCCTCAGCAGTGGGGCAGGTATGGAATCCCAGGTCTGACAGATCCAGACGATTTCTGACAGGGACCTGGAGATAATTAAAAGGCAGAATAACCAACCCTGGGTTTCTATGTAGGGGTAGCATAAATGTTGGAAGGGAAGCAAGGACTAACTCACCATATTCCAACTGCTAAAAGCCACCATTACTCTTACTAAAGAATATTACATAGACACAGCATAGCCCCAATCCTTGCTTGCAGGGAAAAGTACTCATTAAAGGTTTTAATATCTTCAGACATCATCTTTGCACATCCTCCTGATGTACAAGGCAAAGAATGACTGGGGATTTTGGGACGTGGAAGGGTTACTTAAAGCTCTGCTGGGGTGTTCTTTGCCTCATCCTGGTGGTCAGGAGTTGAATTCCCACTAGTAATTAGAATGGATTTGTGGACTCTCCATGCCATTGGAAAGAAATTACATTTTTAATAAAAATCACACCTCAATAGTACTGAACGGAACTATTTTACTGATTAGAGCACGCACAGCAATATTTAGTAACATAGTAGATGAGGTTAAAAAAACAGAAATCCATTGAATTAAATCTATACAAATCTTAAAGGGACACTGTACTCACATTTTTTTCTTTCGTGATTCAGATTGAGCATGAAATTTTAAGCAACTTTCTAATTTACTCCTATTACGAAATTTTCTTCATTCTCTTGGTATATTTATTTGAAATGCAAGAATGTAAGTTTAGATGCCGGCCCATTTTTTGTGAACAACCTGGGTTGTCATTGCTGATTGGTGGATAAATTCATCCACCAATAAAAAAAGTGCTGTCCAGAGTACTGAACCCCAAAAAAGCTTAGATGCCTTCTTTTTCAAATAAAGATAGCAAGAGAACGAAGAAAAATTGATAATAGGAATAAATTAGAAAGTTGCTTAAAATTGCATGCCCTTTGTGAATTACAAAAGAAAAATGTTGGGCTAAGTGTCCCTTTAATTTACCTACAATAAAAGCTCCAGTTGAGCTTAAATTAATCCCATTAAAAAGTTGACCCATTTAACACAAGCAATCATATCACTGAATTCTGTCTCTAGGCAGAAATGTATCCAAACCATGTTTTAATTGTATCTAAGGTATTGGCATTCACTACCTCCTTAGGTAATAAGTTCCACAATTTGATTGCTTTAAAGTGAAAAAACTTTTACGTTACTGAAGATAAAATCTCATTCCTCCAGTCTTGAATTGTGACCTCTTGTCAAACTATTTTCTTGGTATAAACAGAGCTTCTGCCATCTCTGTATACGGGCCTTGAACATATTTATATTAGTAATCATGTCACCTCTCAAATGCCTTTATTTCTAGAGAAAACAGACCCATACTCTGATAAGCACCGAAAAGATAAAAAAAAAATCTCAAAGTTTTTTTTTTTTAATTACAACTAAATGAAAACTGTGTTGGACACTTTGTACCAGTGATTACTCTGCTTCAGATCACACTGAGGAATGAGAGAGGCAGAAGCAGTGCAGATAGCCAATGGATCTATTCATTGGTTGTCACATTGTATCAGTGACTGGTTGTCACTGAAATTAAGTGACTCAGACGGGCCAATTGTATCCTCGGGGACTGCTTGAGTTGCCAGGCATGTCCCCGTTTCAGATCCCAGAGGGTAAATATTATGGGGGAAGCTATAGAAGCTAGGGAATTCCATGCTGTCCTAACATCATTAAAGTGAATGTAAATTTTGATGTTTATGTGCCCGGTTTTTAAAACTTTGATTAAAATCAGGGGCACTTTAATTCATCAAAATTTACATTTCACTCCTGTTGTGACAAAAAACTTACCTTTTAAACTTCACAGCAGCTGCTGCTTCCTCCGGTCTCACAAGCCATTTCTGATGTCAGAAATGATTGATAGGTCATCCTCCAATCACAGATTCCCCCCCGGGGGATTCAGTGTCTGATTCACTGCTGTGATTGGAGGAAGCCAGATACCTCATTTTAGACCCAGGAAGAGGCTTTGAAACAGGTGGAGGAAGCTGGAGCTGCTGTGAAGATTAAAAAGTAAGTTTATTTTCACAACAGGAGTGAAATGAAAATATTGATGAATTAAAGTGCCCCTGTTTTTAATCAAAGTTTTAAAAACCGGGCACTTTAGCATCAAAATTTACATTCACTTTAAGGCCCCGTGTTTACAGAACGGCATGGAATGTCCTAACATCCTTAAAGGGACATAGGACATGGTACACTAGATTTTTCTTTGCTTAAACCTTTTGTAGATGATCCATTTAAATAGTCCTTCTGGGGGTGTTTTTGTAAAAAACAGAATTTATGCTTACCTGATAAATTACTTTCTCCAACGGTGTGTCCGGTCCACGGCGTCATCCATTACTTGTGGGAATATTCTCTTCCCCAACAGGAAATGGCAAAGAGCACAGCAAAAGCTGTCCATATAGCCCTTCCTCAGGCTCCGCCCCCCAGTCATTCGACCAACGGTTAGGAGAAAAAAAGGAGAAACTATAGGGTGCCGTGGTGACTGTAGTGTATAGAGAAAAAAATTGTTCAAACCTGATTAAAAAACCAGGGCGGGCCGTGGACCGGACACACCGTTGGAGAAAGTAATTTATCAGGTAAGCATAAATTCTGTTTTCTCCAACATTGGTGTGTCCGGTCCACGGCGTCATCCATTACTTGTGGGAACCAATACCAAAGCTTTAGGACACGGATGAAGGGAGGGAGCAAATCAGGTTACCTAAATGGAAGGCACCACGGCTTGCAAAACCTTTCTCCCAAAAATAGCCTCCAAAGAAGCATAAGTATCAAATTTGTAGAATTTGGCAAAAGTGTGCAGAGAAGACCAAGTCGCTGCCTTACATATCTGATCAACAGAAGCCTCGTTCTTGAAGGCCCATGTGGAAGCCACAGCCCTAGTAGAGTGAGCTGTGATTCGTTCAGGAGGCTGCCGTCCGGCAGTCTCATAAGCCAATCGGATAATGCTTTTCAGCCAGAAAGAAAGAGAGGTAGCAGTAGCTTATTGTCCTCTCCTCTTACCAGAGTAAACGACAAACAAAGATGAGGTTTGTCTAAAATCCTTTGTTGCTTCTAAATAGAACTTTAAAGCACGGACTACATCTAAATTGTGTAACAAACGTTCCTTCTTTGAAACTGGTTTCGGACACAGAGAAGGAACAACTATTTCCTGGTTAATATTCTTGTTGGAAACAACTTTTGGAAGAAAACCAGGCTTAGTACGCAAAACAACCTTATCTGAATGGAACACCAGATAGGGTGGATCACACTGCAAAGCAGATAATTCAGAAACTCTTCTAGCAGAAGAAATAGCAACCAAAAACAGAACTTTCCAAGATAGTAACTTGATATCTACGGAATGTAAAGGTTCAAACGGAACCCCTTGAAGAACTGAAAGAACTAAATTTAGACTCCAAGGAGGAGTCATGGGTCTGTAGACAGGCTTGATTCTGACCAAAGCCTGTACAAAAGCTTGTACATCTGGCACAGCTGCCAGTCGTTTGTGTAACAAGACAGATAAAGCAGAAATCTGTCCCTTTAGAGAACTCGCTGACAACCCTTTATCCAAACCATCTTGGAGAAAGGAAAGAATCTTAGGAATTTTAATTTTACTCCATGAGAATCCCTTGGATTCACACCAACAGATATATTTTTTCCATATTTTATGGTAAATCTTTCTAGTCACAGGTTTTCTGGCTTGGACCAGAGTATCAATCACTGAATTTGAAAATCCACGCTTGGATAAAATCAAGCGTTCAATTTCCAAGCAGTCAGCTGCAGAAAAACTAGATTTGGATGTTCGAATGGACCTTGTACTAGAAGATCCTGTCTCAAAGGTATCTTCCATGGTGGAGCCGATGACATATTCACCAGGGGAAGGAGAGGAAACGGTGGAAACACATAAGCTAGGTTGAACGACCAAGGCGCCACTAATGCATCCACTAGAGTCGCCTTGGGATCCCTGGATCTGGACCCGTAGCAAGGAACCTTGAAGTTCTGATGGGACGCCATCAGATCCATGTCTGGAATGCCCCATAATTGGGTTAACTGGGCAAAGACCTCCGGATGGAGTTCCCACTCCCCCGGATGGAAAGTCTGATGACTCAAATAATCCGTCTCCCAGTTGTCTACTCCTGGGATGTGAATTGCAGATAGGTGGCAGGAGTGATCCTCCGCCCATTTGATGATCTTGGATACCTCTCTCATCACCAAGGAACTCTTTGTTCCTCCCTGATGGTTGATGTAAGCTACAGTCGTCATGTTGTCCGACTGGAATCTTATGAATCCGGCCTTCGCTAGTTGAGGCCAAGCCCGGAGCGCATTGAATATCGCTCTCAGTTCCAGGATGTTTATCGGGAGAAGGGACTCTTCCCGAGACCATAGACCCTGAGCTTTCAGGGAGTCCCAGACCGCGCCCCAGCCTAATAGACTGGCGTCGGTCGTGACAATGACCCACTCTGGTCTGCGGAAACTCATTCCCTGAGACACGTGATCCTGAGTCAACCACCAACGGAGTGAGTCTCTGGTTACCTGGTCTACTTGAATCTGGGGAGACAAGTCTGCATAGTCCCCATTCCACTGATTGAGCATGCACAGTTGTAATGGTCTTAGATGAATTTGAGCAAAAGGAACTATGTCCATTGTTGCAACCATCAATCCTACTACTTCCATGCACTGAGCTATGGAAGGCTGCAGAATAGAGTGAAGAACTTGACAAGCGTTTAGAAGCTTTGACCTCTGTCAGGAAGATCTTCATTTCTAAAGAATCTATTATTGTTCCCAAAAAGGGAACTCTTGTTGACGGAGACAGGGAACTCTTTTCTACGTTCACCTTCCACCCGTGATATCTGAGAAAGGCTAGAACAATGTCTGTATGAGCCTTTGCCTTGGAAAGAGACGACGCTTGAATTAGAATGTCGTCTAGATAAGGTGCCACTGCAATGCCCCTCGGTCTTAGAACCGCTAGAAGGGACCCTAGCACCTTTGTGAAAATTCTGGGAGCAGTGGCTAAACCGAATGGAAGAGCCACGAACTGGTAATGTTTGTCCAGAAAGGCAAACCTTAGGAACTGATGATGATCTTTGTGGATAGGAATATGTAGGTACGCATCCTTTAAATCCACGGTAGTCATATATTGACCCTCCTGGATTGTAGGTAAAATTGTTCGAATGGTTTCCATTTTGAACGATGGAACTCTGAGAAATTTGTTTAGAATTTTTAAATCCAGAATTGGTCTGAAAGTTCCCTCTTTTTTGGGAACTACAAACAGGTTTGAGTAAAACCCCTGACCTTGTTCCACAGGTGGAACTGAGTGTATCACTCCCATCTTTAACAGGTCTTCTACACAATGTAAGAATGCCTGTCTCTTTATTTGGTCTGAAGACAAGCGAGACATGTGGAACCTTCCCCTTGGGGGCAGTTCCTTGAATTCTAGAAGATAACCCTGAGAGACTATTTCTAGTGCCCAGGGATCCGGAACATCTCTTGCCCAAGCCTGAGCAAAGAGAGAGAGTCTGCCCCCTACTAGATCCGGTCCCGGATCGGGGGCTACCCCTTCATGCTGTCTTGGTAGCAGCAGCAGGCTTCTTGGCCTGTTTACCCTTGTTCCAGCCTTGCATTGGTTTCCAAGCTGGTTTAGCCTGGGAAGCGTTACCCTCTTGTCTAGAGGCTGCAGAGTTAGAAGCCGGTCCGTTCCTGAAATTGCGAAAGGAACGAAAATTGGACTTATTCTTAGCCTTAAAAGGCCTATCCTGTGGGAGGGCATGGCCCTTCCCCCCAGTGATGTCTGAAATAATTTCTTTCAATTCTGGCCCAAAAAGGGTCTTACCTTTGAAAGGGATATTAAGCAATTTTGTCTTGGAAGATACATCCGCCGACCAAGATTTTAGCCAGAGCGCTCTGCGCGCCACAATTGCAAACCCTGAATTTTTCGCCGCTAATCTCGCTAATTGCAAAGCGGCATCTAAAATAAAGGAATTAGCTAACTTAAGTGCGTGAATTCTGTCCATGACTTCCTCATATGGAGTCTCCATATTAAGCAACTTTTCTAGTTCATCGAACCAGAAACACGCCGCCGTAGTGACAGGAATAATGCACGAAATAGGTTGGAGGAGGTAACCTTGCTGAACAAAAATCTTTTTAAGCAAACCCTCCAATTTTTTATCCATAGGATCTTTGAACGCACAATTGTCCTCAATGGGAATAGTCGTGCGTTTGGCTAGGGTAGAAACTACCCCCTCAACCTTAGGGACTGTTTGCCATGTGTCCTTCCTTGGGTCGACCATGGGGAACAATTTCTTAAATATAGGAGGAGGGACAAAGGGTATGCCTGGTTTCTCCCACTCCTTATTCACTATGTCCGCCACCCTTTTAGGGATCGGAAAGGCATCAGGGTGCACCAGGACCTCTAAGAATTTGTTCATCTTGCACAATTTTTCTGGAATGACCAAACAATCATCCAGAGTAGATAGCACCTCCTTAAGTAATGCGCGGAGATGCTCTAACTTAAATTTAAACGTCACAACATCAGGTTCTGCCTGTTGAGAAATTCTTCCTGAATCTGAAAGTTCTCCTTCCGACAAACCCTCCCTCACTGCCACTTCTGACTGGTGTGAGGGTATGACAGATAAACTATCGTCAGCGCCTTCTTGCTCCACTGTATTTAAAACTGAGCAATCACGCTTTCTCTGAAATGCTGGCATTTTGGATAAAATATTAGCTATGGAATTATCCATTACTGACGTTAATTGTTGCATAGTAACAAGCATTGGCACGCTAGATGTACTAGGGGTCGTCTGCGCGGGCAAAACTGGTGTAGACACAGAAGGAGAGGATGATGAACTATCCCCACTACCTTCATTTGAGGAATCATCTTGGGCAACCTTATTAAATGTGACAGTACTGTCCTTACTTTGTCTGGACGCCATGGCACAATTATCACATACATTTGAAGGGGGGACCACCTTGGCCTCCATACATACAGAACATGTTCTATCTGAAGGTAATGTTAGTCAGGCTTAAACAGGCTAATAATGCAAAAAAAAACGTTTTAAAACAAAACCTTTACTGTCTCTTTAAATTTTAAACAGAGCACACTTTATTTCTGAATGTGTGAAAAACTATGAAGGAAATACCCCAATTTTGAAGCTTTTAACCCCTTAATTGAGGAAACCGGAGCCGTTTAATCAAATAACAATGTTTAACCCCACTACAGTCCCAGCCACAGCGTTTGCTGCGACTTCACCTGTCCTTAGGAGTTATACGATACCAAATTAAGCCTTCCAGGAACGTTTTCAATGATCACCAGACCCTCTCACATGCAGCTGCATGCACTGCATCCAAAAGAAACTGCGCAGTTATGGCGCGAAAATGAGGCTCTGCCTACTATAGTGAAAGGCCCCTCTGACTGGAAAGGTGTCCAAACAACTGCCTGGCGCCTAAAAACGTTCCCCCACAATAAAAGTTTTATAAATCACCTCAGATTACATAAAAAACTTAAATAAAGCAATCGATTTAGCCCACAAGAGTGTCAACCAGTGTATAGCCAATAATAAGCCTTCATTCTGTTAAGAGTCTAAGAAAATGGCTTACCGATCCCCAAGAGGGAAAATGACAGTCTTCTAGCATTACACAGTCTTGTTAGAAAATGGACTAGTCATACCTTGAGCAGAAAAGTCTGCTAACTGTTCCCCCCAACTGAAGTTCTCTGGGCTCAACAGTCCTGCGTGGGAACAGCAATTGATTTTAGTTACTGCTGCTAAAATCATACTCCTCTTTTAAACAGAACTCTTCATCCCTTTCTGTTTTAGAGTAAATAGTACAACCGGCACTATTTTAAAATAACAAACTCTTGATAGCAGAATAAAAAACTACAACTAAACACCACATACTCTTCACCATCTCCGTGGAGATGCTACTTGTTCAGAGCGGCAAAGAGAATGACTGGGGGGCGGAGCCTGAGGAGGGGCTATATGGACAGCTTTTGCTGTGCTCTTTGCCATTTCCTGTTGGGGAAGAGAATATTCCCACAAGTAATGGATGACGCCGTGGACCGGACACACCAATGTTGGAGAAATGTATAGTTTTGCTTATTTTAAAATAACATTGTGAGTTTTTAAAAGGTTGTATACTGGATTTTTATATCAGTATATGTACATATTTTTCTTTATATTAGTGTCTATTACATGCAGTTAAATGAAAATGGGTGAATACTGTCCCTTTAAAAATCATGTCCTAGGACTATGCCAATTTAGCACTTAACTATCTCACCACCAGAATAAGGCTATTTATCCCCTCTTTTTATATGAAAAAACGTAGATAAAAAGGTCCCCAAGTACAAGTTTGCTTTTTATTTAATTAATTGCAGACCACAATAAATGAATAATACTTTACCAGTCAACCACTTTTCCATAATCGCCATAGCAGGAAATCAGTGCAGTTGTAAAAAGAGGGAAGCCCAAGCACAGGAACAACCAGACCAGCATCTTCTCTTCAGCTGACTCTATGGAAACAAACGCGTAAATGCAAACAACACAATTGGTGTTTATTGGGAAGAAAAATCCAAATACGTTAAATCAGTAATATTAAACGTTTCTAGGCTCTCGGTATGAGGGATTTTGCAGTTCCAGGGGCAATGTTAGATGGGTTAGAATATTAATAAAATCATTATAGCAGTAAATAACATGATGTGTATTAAAATAAGTGTTCTTAAAATGAATCAATATATTGCTTTAAAAACTCAGATTGCTTAAAGGGACAGCATAGTCAGAATGAAACTTTCATGTTTCAGATAGAGCATGCAATTATAAACAACTTTCCAATTAGCATCTATTATCTAATCTTTGTTCTCTTGGAGCAGCAAAGCACTACTGGGAGCTAGCAACTGACTGGAGGCTACACATATATACCTCTTGTCACTGGCTCATCCGATATGTTCAGCTAGTTATCTGTATTGCATTGCTGCTGATTCAACAAAGGATGCCAAGAGAATGAAGACCATTTCTTCTATAAAGGTAAGACAAGTCCACGGATTCATCCTTTACTTGTGGGATATTATCCTTCTGCTAACAGGAAGTGGCAAAGAGCACCACTGCAGAGCTGTCTATATAGCTCCTCCCTTAGCTCCACCCCCCAGTCATTCTCTTTGCCTACTCTAAGTACTAGGAAGGGTAAAGTGAAAGAGGTGATAAAATATTAGTTTTTAATTTTTCAAGCAAGAGTTTGTTATTTTAAATGGTACCGGTGTGTACTATTTACTCTCAGGCAGCAGATGGATGAAGACTGCTGCCTGGAGGATGATGATCTTAGCATTTGTAACTAAGATCCAGTGCTGTTCCCACAGAGGCTGAGGAGTACAGGAAACGTCAGTATGAGGAACGTTTTCATGCTATGCAGCAGTGAAGTATGTTCAGTCATATTTTTCTGGAGAGAATGTGTATTTCAGAAAGGCTGACATTATACCCAGGAGGGTAAGGGTAAGCAGTAATCCTAAGAGCTATAGAAAGGCATTACTATGCTTGCATAAGGGGCCAATTACAAAAATGGTTGACACTGAGTTGTAAATGTTTTGTGGGCAAATGTTTTTATGAACTGGGAGTGCTTTTAACATTTTGTGGGCAATAACGTTTTGGGCAACTTTATTGAGGGTACACTTGGCTTATTTTTGGGTCTCAGAACCCACATGGCTAGTTTAAACCGCTCTGGTGCGGTTCTTTGAGGCTGTAGAGACATCGAGTGAGATGGGCGGGGCCTATTTTCGAGCCTCAGATGCGCAGTTAGTTTCTCTCAGCAAGCAGCAAGCTCTAACTCCTGAGGGCCCTGGTGGATGTTTTGGGCCAAATCGAAGCTTTAACCCCACATTTACTATCCCTGAGGGCAGGTAGGGCCACAGCAGGGCTGTGGCAAGGTGCTGAGGGTGTTTTTTTCCGGATTTAGGCTTAATTTCAATCCAGTTTACACATTAAAGGGTTAAATGTTATAATTCCTTGTGGGGCAATCTTAATTACATACCGTATATTATGTCTGCTTGCAAAATTTTGAAAAATTTGGTACATTTTAAGGCTGTTTTGCAGAACGTGTAAGCTTTATTTCTCTTAAAGGCGCAATACCGTTTTTTAAGATTGTTATTTTTTTCTCACTAAATAAAGTGTTTTCATGCTTGTTTGTATTCATTACTAGCCTGTTCAACATGTCTGACATTGAGGAAAGTCAATGTTTAATATGTTTAGAAGCCATTGTGGAACCTCCACTTAGAATGTGTCCCTCATGCACTGAAAGGTCAATAAATTGCAAAGAACATATTTTAGCTACTAAAAGTATGTCGCAGGATGATTCTCATTCAGGAGGGAATCAGGTTATGCCATCTAATTCTCCCCAAGTGTCACAACCATTAACGCCCGCACAAGCGACGCCAAGTACTTCTAGTGCGTCTAATTCTTTCACCCTGCAAGATATGGCCGCAGTTATGAATACTACCCTCACAGAGGTTTTATCTAAGTTGCCTGGGTTGCAGGGGAAGCGCAATTGGTCGGGTGTGAGAACAAACGCTGAGCCCTCTGACGCTTTATTAGCCATATCCAATGTACCTTCACAATGTTCTGAGTTGGGGGTGAGGGATTCGCTGGCTGAGGGAGAGTTTTCTGATTCAGGAAACATGTTCCCTCAGACAGATATGACGGCTTTAAAATTTAAACTAGAACACCTCCGCTTATTGCTCAGGGAGGTTTTAGCGACTCTGGATGATTGTGACCCTATTGTAGTTCCAGAGAAATTGTGTAAAATGGACAGATTCCTAAAGGTTCCTGCCTACACTGATGTTTTTCTGGTCCCTAAGAGGATTTCGGACATTGTTACTAAGGAGTGGGATAGACCAGGTATTCCGTTCGCTCCCCCTCCTACTTTTAAGAAAATGTTTCCCATATAAGACACCGTGCGGGACTCGTGGCAGACGGTCCCTAAGGTGGAGGGAGCTATTTCTACCCTAGCTAAGCGTACAACTATACCTATTGAGGACAGTTGTGCTTTCAAAGATCCTATGGATAAAAAATTAGAAAATATTTGTTCATCAAGGTTTCTTCTTTAACCTATAGCGTGCATTGTTCCTGTAACTACTGCAGCGTCCTTTTGTTTCGAGGCTCTGGAAGAGGCTCTTCAGGTTGAGACCCCATTAGATGATATTCTGGATAGAATTAGGGCTCTCAAGCTAGCTAATTCTTTCATTACAGATGCCGCTTTTCAATTGGCTAAATTAGCGGTGAAGAATTCAGGTTTTGCCATTTTAGCGCGTAAAGGTTGTTACTAATAAGAATATTAATCAGGAAATTGTTGTTCCTTCTCTGTGTCCTAATCCTTCCTCTAAGAAGGAGCGTCTATTGCACAACTTGGACGTGGTTCGTGCTTTGAAGTTTTACTTGCAGGCGACCAAAGATTTCCGTCAAACATCTTCTTTGTTTGTTGTCTATTCTGGAAAACGTAGAGGTCAAAAGGCTATGGCTACCTCTCTTGCCTTTTGGCCAAAAAGCATCATCCGTTTGGCATACGAGACTGCTGGACAGCAGCCTCCTGAAAGAATTACAGCTCACTCTACTAGAGCGGTGGCTTCCACATGGGCTTTTAAAAATGATGCTTCTGTTGAACAGACTTGGTCTTCGCTTCATACCTTTTCCAATTTTTCCAAATTTGATACCTTTGCTTCTTCGGAGGCTATTTTTGGGAGAAAAGTTCTTCAAGCAGTGGTGCCTTCTGTTTAACCATCTGTCTTGTCCCTCCCGTTCATCCGTGTCCTGTAGCTTTGGTATTGTATCCCACAAGTAAAGGATGAATCCGTGGACTCATCTTACCTTTATAGAAGAAAAGTACATTTATGCTTACCTGATAAATTAATTTCTTCTATGGTAAGACGAGTCCACGGCCCGCCCTGTCATTTTAAGACAGATTATATTTTTTTGATTTAAACTTCATTCACCTCTGCACCTTGTAGTTTCTCCTTTTTCTTCCTGTACCTTCGGTCGAATGACTGGGGGGTGGAGCTAAGGGAGGAGCTATATAGACAGCTCTGCTGTGGTGCTCTTTGCCACTTCCTGTTAGCAGGAGGATAATTTCCCACAAGTAAAGGATGAATCCGTGGACTCGTCTTACCATAGAAGAAATTAATTTATCAGGTAAGCATAAATTTACTTTTCAAAATAGAAGTAAATTGGAAAATTGCATGCTCTGTCTGAATCATGAAAGTAGATGTTGGGTTTCATGTCCTTTAAAAGGACACTACACAATGCACAAGACATTTGCATGCTCCTGAGCCTACCTCAGAATGCTCTTAATAAAATTTGCTAGGTTTCAACAAAGGACACAAAGAGAAAGTGGAACATTAAAGAAATAGTCAGTTTAAAAATCGTCTGTTAAAAAGATAGATTATCCCTTTATTACCATTCTTTGCATAACCAACACTAATACACTTATTACCATTGTGATTACCTTGTATATAAGCCTCTGCAGACTGCCCCCTTATCTCAGTGCATTTTAGCCAATTAGTGCTGGTTCCTGCAAAACCATTATCATGAGCACACCGTAATCTATATGGCACATATTAACTAGCACTGTCTGGGTGTATGCAGGATTGTAAAAAGCTAAAGAAAAGCACTGAGATAATGGGTGGCGTGCAAGGGCTTAGAAACATACAATTTTATTGGGTATAAAATATAATATAACAATGTTTTTTTATGCAAAGCTGGGGAATGGGTAGTAAGGGCATTATCTATCTTTTTAAAGAATAAAAAAAAAAAATCAAAAAGACTGTCCCTTTAAATTGTAACAGTATAAATGGGGATTTTTGAAAGAAGGTTTCCCCTTTCGGAATCACCAAAATGTATTTTGACTTCCACATATCTAGGAAATGTGAGTGCAGGACATGGCAGGTGATTGACAGCTCCTAACTAGCACATGATCTGTAATGTAGACCTGTAGCTACAGCACCAATTCCTTTTATGGGAAAACAATACCAGCCATTCAAATTAGCATTACATTGTATATATCATTTTACAGCATGACTTGAAAATAAAAGCTGCTAGGGCTGATTTTAAATGGCCAATTCATTAACCCATTAAGGACCAGGTATTTTAGACAAAAACTTCCCCAAAAGAGCATTTTTGACATTTTTGCCATCACTAGATTTAAACAAAAACAGAGCCTTTTTTATATTTACCTACCAAAACTATATATATTTGTTTTTAGTAGACAACCCAAAGTATTGATCTAGGCCCATTTTGGTATATTTCATGCCACCATTTCACCGCCAAATGCGATCAAATAAAAAAAATCGTACATTTTTTCATAATTTTAGGTTTCTCACTGAAATTATTTACAAACAGCTTTTAGGTTTCTCACTGAAATTATTTACAAACAGCTTGTACAATCGTGGCACAAATGGTTGTAAATGCTTCTCTGGGATCCCCTTTATTCAGGAATAGCAGACATATATGGCTTTGGCATTGCTTTTTGGTAATTAGAAGGCCGCTAAATTCCGCTGCCCAGCAGTGAAGGGGTTAGTTAGGTAGCTTGTAGGGTTAATTTTAGCTTTAGTATAGAGATCAACCTCGCACCTGACACATCCCACCCCCTGATCCCTCCTTGACCCTTTTCAAACAGCTCTCTTCCCTACCCCACCTCACAATTGTCACCGCCATCTTAAGTACTGGCAGAAAGTCTACCAGTATTAAAATAAAAGGCTGTTTTTATACATAAATATATATATATATTATTATTTTTTTTTAAATAAATATTCTGCAGTGTTGGATCCCCCCTTAGCCCCCAACCTCCCTGATCCCCCCCAAACAGATCTCTAACCCTCCCCCTCTACCTATTTGCCGCCATCTTAGGTACTGGCAGCTGTCTACCAGTACCCAGTTTGCTGCAAATTAGGCAATTTTTTTAATAAAAAAATGTAAATAACGTTTTTTTACTGTAGTGTAGCTGCCCCCCCTTAATCCCCTTCCACCCTTACAGATCCCTTTATGGCAACAGATTCCACATAGGATCCCCCATTGCCCCTACCTCCCTCCTTTCCCCTCAATGATGCAGGTATATATATTTTTTTCAGCTTCCCTGTAGCGTGGCATAGCGGTCCC